>NW_022900916.1:7496707-7499318 GCF_012274545.1 Fukomys damarensis
AAAAAAAAAAAAAAAAAGAAGCCACTAAAGGCCCAGTTGGATTCAACATCACCATCAACTGATACAGTGAAGATCAACAGGTTATATGAACCCAACAAGCACACAACACACATTCTTCAGAGGCACTTGAAATATTCACTAAGACAGACCACATAATGGGCCATAAAACTCACCTAAACAATTAAGAATGGAAATTATATAATGTTTATTCTTAGACCACAATGGAATTAAACTGGAAATCAGTAACAGAAAAGAGCAGGCATACTGGTGCCTGCTATAATCTCATCACAGCAGGAGGCTGAGGCATGAGGACTCCAAGTTCCAAATCAGCCTGGACAATTTAGCAATTTAGTGAGACCCTGTCTCAAAAATAAGAAAAGGGGCTGGGGATTTAGCTCAGTGGTGCTGCACCTGCCTTGAAAGCACAAGGTCCTGCTTGAGTTGATCCCTGGTGCAAAAAAAAAAAAAAGAAAGAAAAGAGAAGAGAAGAGAAGAAGGAAAAAGGAAAAAAAGAAAAACCCAGGGATGTAGCTCAAGGCAAAGGCCCTGGGTTTAATCAGTGGGAAGGAAAGCAGGGAGAGAGAAGAGGGAGTATTGGGAAAGGAAAAAGTCCTCAGTGCTTTTATTTAAATTTTATTTTGAGGGTTGGGGATTTAGCTCAGTGGGTTCCAGAGCATGACCTACAAGCTCAAGGACCTGAGTTCTATCCCCAGTGCCAAAAAAAAAAATTTTCTTTTTAGCCGGGCATGGTGATGCACGTTTGTAATCCCAGCACTCAGGAGGCTGAGGTAGGAGGATCGCTGTAAGTTTGAGACCAGCCTGGGATACATAGTGAGTTCTAGGTCAGTCTCAACTACATAGTGAGACCCTGTCTCAAAAAACAAAACAAAATAAAAAACATCAAAAACATTTTTTTATTTTGAGACAAAATTTAATTTGTCCAGGCTGGCCTCAAATTTGCAATCCTCCTGGCCTGCCTCCTGAGAGGCTGAAATTACAGGCATGCATATGTTCTTTTTCTTCCCCTCAGGTTTTAAAATGTTTTATTTGCATACTTTTTGAATCGCTCATTTGAAGAATTAAAGTCATTTGAACCTGGAAAAAAAAAGGCACTCTGATTAAAGTGCACTTCACACCCTGCAGTGTCACGCTGGATTCCATCACCCCTGCACCCAGCCCGTTCCAGTGCCAACACTGAGGTCTCCCTGCCCCTCCAGTTACTCGGGGAGGGGAGGTGGGCATGGCTTCAGCTCTCCTCTGTGGCGAAAGAGCAGCATCCTCACTTAAACTCAACCCAACCTCTCTGCGTCTTACAACTGTACCCAGATAAAGCACAAATAAAAAGGCAAGACCCTGGAAACGTGCTGTGCACATGGATGGCACATGCCTCTGTACGACTCGCCTGTTTGCTTCTCCTATTCAATTGTTTCTTTCAAAGGTAGAGGATATTTGTCTTCTCCAAATTCAACTTACCAATTTTTGGATCTCAGCAACACAAGGTCTGTCAGACAGGCTCACAGAGGAAGCTGAGCAGATATGGGCCACCCAAGGGGAATCCAACCTGCACAGTCCACACAGCTGAGCCAGGAGTTTTTGTTTTTTTTTTTTTTTTTTTTCAGGAGTTACTTTTTTAAGATTAAAATGTACATAGAAATGTTTAGTTTTAATTCCTTATCTCAGAAATCTCATCTCCATGGGTCTAGTAATTACTAATACAAAAAATTCTGGACCCACAGGCCAACCCTGACATACCTAAATTCATTACGTTCCCCTCATTATCTCCTTCTATCTTCCACACAGTTCAAACTCAAGACCTCTAAAATTAAACCCATAACACTCAGGGGACTGAGGCAGGACTGCCAGGAGTTCAAGGCCAGCCTGGGCTACACAGTGAGTCCTGGGTCAGCCTGAACTACAAAGGAGACCCTGTCTCATAAACTTCAAACAAGCCAATTATCTGACTTCTCAAACCAATCTCTACTGTATTCCCCATCTCATCAACACTGAGCAACCAGGGAAGCTTGGCGAATTTGTCCTAACCCTCTCTTATCAAAGTCTTAATAATGCTACCTACCTAAGAACTGCCCCTGAACCTACCCTTTCCTTCCGTTCATCATTTCTTCATACTCCCTGGCACTGCCTGAGGGCCTCCTGCTCCAACCACAGCAACTGTGTTATGTCTGTTCCCCGCTGCAGCCCATTCTTCCCAGGGCCCCAGGGCAATCCTGTTAAAGTGCCAGTAAAATAGCATCACACTCCAGGTAAACCAGAAAGGTTCCCATCTCACAGTGATGACCCCAACTCCGATCAGAGGTGGCAGACCTCTGGCACACATAGTGCAGAGGGCCATTTGTACAAAGGAAAGCTCTGAAAGTTTCGCCACCACTGGCCTAGCTGGTCTACGGCAGATTCCAAGCCACTACAAATCTACTACTCAAATCTTCACTCACGATACTCAAGCACTTTTGCTTCCTTGATGTTTGGTTCAACATGCTCTTAGGTAAGTTCTGGGACCCTTACTATTCTTTCCCAAACTCTCTCCTCACAGATAACCACATGGCTCGCTCCCTATTTCAAGTCTCTCTTTGGGTTTTTTTTTTTTTTTTTTTGT
>NW_022900916.1:7499379-7512840 GCF_012274545.1 Fukomys damarensis
GTTTTTTTTTTTTTTTTTTTGGTGGTACTGGGGATCGAACTCAGGACCTTGCGCTTGCAAGGCAAGCCGGTGCCACTGAGCTAACCTCCCAATGTAATGGTAGCTCCTGTACCTGCCATATGGTACACTGATCACAGTAACTGCCCATTTTTCAATCCTCAGATATTGAGACGAGATCCGCAGATCTTGTGACTTTGAAGTCGAATCTTTTCTTGTCCCTTTCCTTGACGCTGGGCTGGCATCACAGTTTGAACCGAGCCCTGGAATACCCTGGAAGAGACTGTGCCAGTTTTGAGCTCGAGAGCCCTGATGTGCCTCCCCTCACATGTGCACTTTGGCCACAACCGTGAGAATGAGATGCCTACGGGACTGACCCGTCATCCTGGCCACAGCAAGGGAGACATAGGGACAGCCAGCTAGTCCCTAGAAATGTGCGTTCATCTGGTCAAGCTCAGCAAAGCTGCCTACCTGACTCCCCACACATACAAGTGCTTAGCTTTTCTGGTTGTTACACAATATCACAGGAGCAACAGCTACCAGACACACTGGCTGGCTTTCCTCTTCACTCTGCTTTTTGTTCTGCTCTGTGGCACTCAGCATTGGACCTATGATACTATGGCTCTTGCTGTTGTGGCTTAGATATGAAGTACTCCCCTCATGTATCAGGGGCTTGATCCCCCGCAGCCATGTTCAGGTGAGGCCTAGGTGACGGTCATGAGGCCAGCAACCTCGGCAGCGGATGAGTCCACACTGTGTGCTGCCAGGAGGTGCAGGAAGTGGCTCACTGGGTGCCTCTGAAGGACAGATCTCAGCAGGGCCCTTCCACTCTCCCTCAGCTATGTCCATGTCCTGCCGCCATGATGCCTCTGCCTCCCAAAAGTCCAAAAGCAATGGAGCCGGGTGGACCCGGCCTGGAACCCTGAGCCAAAATGAGCTCTTCTATGTTTAAAATGATTATTTGCCACAGCAACAGAAAGCTAACATGAGTGCCGAAAGAAAGTAAGCTCTACACGGAGTTGGGATCGAACCTGGGTTCTTGTGCTTGCAAGGCAGGTAGTAGCACCACTGAGCTAAATCCCAGGCCCAGAGTTAAATTCTTACGGTTCAAGGGGGGCTTGCTTTGGCCAGAAGAACACTGCAGAAGGGTGGCAGAATCTAGGCTTCCCGGAGGCCCGCCTCCTGGATCACCAAAGACCACAGCTTCCCAAAGCGCTGGATCCAGGTACCACCATGGCTCTCCACAGTGCACAGTCTAAGTCGCCATGAACAATGGATTTCCTATATTAGCTTGAGGTTAAAACAAACTAACTTTGAAATAACCAGGTTTACAGATAAATACGCAACGCATTATTTTTGTCCCAACCATTAACATGATCCAAAAGGAAAAAGGCCAAGCAGCTGCCCTTTCCCCTTGCACTTTTCACCCTCGCTCAATGCTCTCAACCACTCCTCTCCTAATTACCCTAACTACACTATGTTCTTAATTCATATCATCACCAACTCTGACCACAAAATATTCCAAAAGTTAAGATGAGAATGGCTTCTGCTTGCTCAAGGTGACACAGGCGGCAGGGACTGCTCTAATCCAGACAGGGCTGTTCTGGTCCCCATCACGTGATTGTCCACCATAAGCTGGACACTCACATTAATGACTCAAACACACCAGGGAGACACGATGTTGCTTCCGTAACCCCCTGTAATTAATATTCCTGCCCAATGTACCAAACACTATTTCTCCCTCTTTTATCTCTGACATTAAAAAAGTGACAATTTTATATCTAATTCAACTCAGTTTATTTTAACAAACATTTTAAAATCTTTAATAACTAGAAAAATAGGTGCTGAGCTGGGCCATGGTGATGCACACCTGTAACCCCAGCACTCGAGGCTGAGGCAGGAGGGTCGCTGGGAGTTCAAGGATAGCCTAGGCTACATAGTGAGTTCAAGGTCAGCTTGAACTACATAACAAGAGCCTGTCTCAAAAGGGGAAAAAGAAATAAAGAAAAACAGATGCAGAGGGCATTGTGGAACACATGTGAAAACACAGTGTTAACATAAAACCTGGCAGATAGTGAAGCAATGGCAGAAAATTAAATGTATCGGTTAAATACTCATCCTTACTTCAGTTTAGATTTTCATTTTACAAAAATGCTTTACAAATAATCCATCATTCACTGCAATAATATAGGCTATGAGAAAATATTATTTTTCCAAAATTTTAAATAGCATTAGGATGATACATGCCACTTTAGTCAGTTTTCCAAGATTAGTCAGGTTTTTTGGTATTTCTGAATATTCAAGTATTCCTCTTCACCTCTGGAAACTAAGTGCATACAAACTATGAGAGCATGCCACTGCATCTCAGTGTACATGAACAGAGAAGCTTGAGGGACAGGGGAAAAGGATAGATTTAGGAGGTGTTTCAACATCAACGGAAGAAAATGCTTACAAAAATAAAAAGTGCTGAGTGCTGAAGAGGGGTCAAGAACCACGCATCATTCTAGAAAGTGCTCACCGGATGTGTTCAGGAGGTGAAATGGAACCATTGCAAGTGCAATTTCAGCAAAATAGTTGATCTAGAAATGTGTTTACAGCGGGCTACAGGGTGAAGAGGCCAGAAAAGTAGAACCGCCAAATCCCACCCACCTGTCCACTCAGGAAAGCTCACATTAAGCCTTCGTCTTATCATGAATAACAAATCCTTTGAATGATCACTTTCACAGAGAAATATTGTCTGTCTGTAGCTTTCATACCATCTTAATTTTTCCAAAGTAAAAAGATCAAAGCACCTGGTATATCAACACATTAAAGCCACATCTCTCCTCCTTTAATAATCTTCTACTAGTAAATTACAATTTTTAAAAATAAAATGTTTTCCTTTTGTATAATGCCTGTGAATGAGTTCAGAAAAATATCTGAACATAATCAGTTACTTCAGCTGTAAAATCATTATCACTATTCACCTACTCTATTCCTCAGTGTATGTATACGATGTTTATCAGATTAAAAGAACAACAAACAAATAGACATAAATTATAGACAATTTCTAGATTACAAAAGATGCCAGTCTCTAGGCCTTCTCGACACACACTGATGAGTCTCAGGCTCAGACAGGGAAAGTGACAGGAAAAGGGAGAGGCAGACCTGAGAGGCGAGGCAAAGGCTGGTCGCAAGCACAGAGACCGCGCACTGGTACCCAGCAAATGCAGTATTATACCAGGAAATTTGAGATGATGCATGAATTGAGATTGATTTTAATCATGTATTGATATACATTTTCAAAGTGCACACACAATGACTAAACACTAATAAAATTGATCTGCAGCAAAATACTTCCTCACAAAAAAGCTCCAAATCTTAACACTGAAAGATCATCATTTAAATCTGAGGTACCATAAATATGCTGTTAATAGGAAACCTTCATTTTATACTTTCCACGTAGGAGCCTTAGGGTTTTACGTGAAGTAACACTATCAAAGCCAAGAAAATGTCCTCTCAAGCCCCCGGGCTTCTTGTGGTCCTTTCTGCTGAAAGAAAGCGGGAGCGGCCAGTCCAGACCCTAGGGTGCCTTAGAGGCTGGTTCCTAGTTTGGTGCTACTGGGAGGTGGTGGATACTCTGAGAGGGGAGGCCCAGTGAGAGGTCTCAGGTCCCTGGGGTGCCATAAGAGGAGCTTGGCTCCACCAGGGTGACCTGCCTCACCGCAGGCCCCAAGGCAATGGGCCCACTCATAAACTGTGAGCCAAAACACAACTTTTCTCTTTAAAAGTAGGTTATCTTGGGTACTATTCCAGTAACAGAACACTGACTCACAGGGGGAAGCAATATAATAATTTTTTGTGCCCCTACCTTTTGCTTCAAGTCTTATATAGTGGACACTTTGGGCTGCTTTTGTTCTTAGCAAGCCATTCCTCCAGCAGTCTAAGAAAAGTTCTTCCTCACATAAATGCACTCCCCCTTGGTCAACTCCACATACTTACACTTTAGAACACTCATCTCCTGGCAAGTTGACTTAAGACTCAGGAATGTGGAAATGAGGTACAGCAATTCTAGTCATGAGCTCTTTCCTGAAGCTGAGGTAAAGGTGAACAGGACAGGTTAGATCACCATAAGGAACTTCTTTATTCAGCACGTGTAGTAAAAACAGAAGCCCATGCAGAGGGATGAGAATAAAGCAGGTCTACAGAAAAAAGAGGCCCAGAGAGACAGAGAAACTAACAAAACACAGAGAACCACAGGAAGACAGGGAGCAGGGAGAGTGTCACCTAGGTGATATGGGTAGCTCCTAATTTCTTTGTTCTCATCCTTCAAGGAGCTCAAGGGCAGTATTACAGCTTCTTTTTTGTTCTCCACTTAAGCTAATTTGGAAGGAGGCCACAACTAAAAATGTATAGTGCCAGCATACAACTCCAGTCCCAGTTATTCTGGAGGCTGAAGCAGAATTACAAGTTTGAGGCCAGTTTGGGAAACTTAGCAAGACCCTGTTTCCAAATATAAAGAACTGGGAATGTATTTCTGCACTTCTTGGGGTCAATCCCCAGTGCTAAGGGGGAAAAACCCATACTGATAAAAAAACTTTTGTAATTATCAGGACCTTTATATTCCATTTTTTTCCTCTAAGAAGAACACAAATGCTGGCCTATATATAACATCATGTTGTAGAAAAATAAACTACCTGCATTTCATATCTTGGGCCAAACTCAGCGCTGCCATGTTTTAAACTGCTATGACCTCTAACAAGGTCCTTGATTTCTAAATGGTTTTGCTTCAGGGGTAAAAACCATCATCCACAGGTAAGAGGGAAAGCAGAAAAGCTACTCTCCATGTTTTTGTGGCATGTGAACTAGAAATGCTCTTTTTCCACTTTGGTTTTGGTCACAAATGCATAATCTCACAATCTTCTGTGTCATCTTAGGGAAAACTCAATCCCAGCATTTAAAGTTGATCTCTTTAGACTATTGTATGGGTATCTGCTTATTTTCTACATTGCCATTCTGATCCTCTCATCCAAAACATGCAGTCCTTATCTCCACGTATCTGAAAATGTTGTTTCCTGTATCTGAGATGTCCTTTTAGTCACCTGACAAACTTTTCCTTCAAGAATCAGCTCAAATATAGCCTCCTTGTTGAAATTGTCCCCGATTTATTTACGCTGATTCAGGGTCTCCTGCCACTCTGGTTTAAATCTTGACTATAACTCCACTGGACTAATATATCTTGAATTACCATCCCAAACCTCCTAAGTACTATGTTTGAAGCTCCTTCTACACATTATCGTAGTTTTTCCAGGTAGGGTGGTATTATAACCTCAATTTCTCCAGACAACCTACTCATAATTATGGCAGGGCAGGATAGAAATTAATGTTTTTATGGCTCCAAAGCTTGTTATCTTTCCACCAGTCTAGAAATTTTGAGAATTTTGGGATCCAAGCCTCAGAAAATCTAAAAGCTATAAACTTTCTTCCCCTCAAACTGGGATTGCTCAGACGGCAAATATTTTGGATAATTTAAAAGGATTCAAAGATCCCACTGAAGACCATGCACTGCTGCTCGAAAACTTCCTGCTGCTTCTCTCAAGTACATTCATTTATACTTTCCAACTGCCACATCTTCAATCGCCAATTCGAAACAGTGTCCATGGCGGACACTCACCTATTTCAAAAGGTATCACCAGGATAACTGGATGGATGGCAGGTAGTGGTTATCAATGACAAGGATGAATCTCTGACTTCCTTTAGAACCTGCCAGGGCTACTACTCAAATGCTGTTAAATAACTTTGAAAAGCAGAATACATCTGAAAAAGTTACTACAGGAAAATGTGGACATTAGTATACACCCCAAAGCCTCTGAGATCAACACCATCCCGATTCCAAATTTTCCAGGAAAAACTCAGGAAGTGACTACTGTTTATTATTTTTTTTTCTGCTGTAAGCCAGCTGCAGCCATATTATACAAATGGAAAAATATTTTCGTGTGATTTTAGAAAAGTAACTATCAACCCTTGATTGTATGAATCTAAAGATTTTAACTACAACAATATGAAATGCTGGGAGAGGAGCTCAACTTCTTTTAGAAGACACTAGTGGTTTAATACAACCATCTCCTGACATAACTTAGTAGGTTTACGTCCTACCTAATAAAGGCTTCTTTCTCCTACAATATTAAAAATCAAATCATTCAATGCAGAACAAGAGCTTTAAAGTAAACTCAGTTAAAATATTTATCCCAGAAAATTAGTGTTTCATCTTTAATTCTGAGTTCTAAGTAAACATGGTGAAGGCATTCTAAATTTTTATTTTCTGATCTTCAAATTATTAGTCTGTAAATAAAAAGAGCTTTCTAAGAAGGGAAAATAAAACATTCAATACTAAAAGCACAGATAAGATTTCATTCATCTACTGAGTATGTATGTTCAAGGGCAAGTAACAGCTTAATTTGGAGGGAAGAAGGGATATATACTATAGGGTACAGGAGTTTGGCACTGGAAAGGTTATGAGATTATGTTAAGAAAACTTGGGGCTAGGGATTTAGCTCAGTGGTTCCAGCGCCTGTCTCGCAAGCTCAAGGACTCGAATTCAATCCCCAGTACCACAAAAAAAAAAAAAAAAAAAAAAAAAAAAAAAAAAAGAAGAAGAAGAAAGCTCTGGATGCCAAGCAAAATAGTACAGACTATCCTGTATGCCTCTCACCTAAAAGCAGTTGTAATATTGGGGGAAAAGGACAGCCTCCTGAGTGCTAGAATTACAGGCAAGTACCACCACATCCAGCTGTTATATTTTTTGATAATGAAAATAAAATCATGCTTCCAAAGGCCCTCTACACCTGTATTAAAGAAACCATACAAGAGTGCCGGGCATGGTGGTGCACGCCTGTAATCCCAGCACTTGGGAGGCTGAGGCAGGAGGATCACTGTGAGTTCGAGACCAGCCTGGGCTACATAGTGAGCTCCAGGTTAGTCTCAACTACATAGTGAGACCCTGTCTCAAAAACAAAACAAAACAAAACAAAAAAACAAAAACCCAAAACACACACACACACCCAAACCAAACCAAACCAAACCAAACAAAAAAGAAACCATACAACTTAAACGCAAGACTGAACAAAGATCTCTTGATTTGACAAGAATGGTTGCCATTAGCTTCTGGGGGCCCAAGATTGAAAGTGGTACTTTAAGAAAGTGAGAATGACACATGGGATGGGCTGGATAAGGCAAGAAACTAGAGGCAAGTACAGAACAAAACCCACAAGTTCACTATTTTTTAAGAGAGGACAGTGACATGATACCTAGATTTTATTAATTCAATCCAGAGCCAAAAGTTTACAACTGAACATTTTATTAAAATTAATAATCTAAGATAATGTTCCCAAAGTATGGCTGGCAAGGCATGCACCAGTGAAGAGGGGACCTCAGGTGGATCCTGACCCCACCCACATCAGTGTCTAGAGACAGATGCGTACAGTACTAGTACTCAAATTTATGTGGAACAAACGGCAATTAATAAAATCATCCTGACCAAAAAGGTGTGAGCTCAGTCTAGCTCTTCACCTGTTTTCTTTCCAGTAAATGACAACTACAGGTGTACAAGCATACCTGTGTGTAGGAGGGGTGGAGCAGTTCTCACGATGGGCCAGACAGGAGCCCTTGGGCCATCTGAAGAAGTCACCTGACCAATAAATCTTTCTGTCTTACAGCTTTAAGCTCACCTTCAATTTCCGCTCACGAAATGGACATTCGTACCTATTAAATGCCAGGCACTACGATCAGCAACGGAGACAGAGAGATAGTAAAGTCCCAGGCTAACGTTGGAGGCGTTCTCTCCAGGGAAAATATAAATGTAAATGTTATGAGTTGAATGAACTGAATGCTATAGAAACACATATGCATTTCATGTACAAACAAGAAGAGTACATCTATCTGCATGTAAATATCTTGCTCCCAGTTTCACCCTTTCAAAATTTTTTCCAAACTGAATATTAAACATTGAAAAAAAAGTTAACATTCTGAAAATACAGTAAGACTCTACAAATTAATACATGAAGTAAGTTTTTAGTGTACCATCTAGTCAGCCATGTTTAGAGTCGATTAAAAGTCATTTTCACTTTTGAAGTTAGTTAAAATATAAATGTACCTGGCTAAGAACACATGAAAAGATGGGCAAGAACAACTGTAACTAAACCAATAGGAAAGCACTAAGATGGACAATAAAACCCTAACTAAACAACTGGGAAAACACATATTAGTTCATAAGCAAGGGCTTAAAAAAAGTATTGTCTGGGTCGGGGATTTAGCTCAGTGGCTCAGCCGCCTGCCTCGCAAGACTAAGGCCCGGAGTTTGATCCTGGGTACCAAAAAAAAAAAAAGACTAAGTATTTCCTGTCACTCTAGCTTCGAGAGAAGCCAGTCTTACAAAAACGCAGAGGCCAGTCGACCACGAAGAGACGCACATTACATCCACAAGGACACCTGCAGCCAGGGAAGGACAAGATGAGGGGCAGTGCAACTGGAACCTGAATGCTCCTGGGGTGATGTGCAATTTATAGCAGCTTTCCACACTAGGGTGGCACAGTGTTCAAAACCACACGAATCACATAGCTGCCAAACGACCCTGTAATCCCACTCCTAGGTGTGTACATAAGAGAAATGAAAACACAGCTCCATATAAAAACTTGCACACAAATGTTCATAGCAGCATTATTAATAAAGGCCAAAGGTGGGTGTGGTGGCACACACCCACAATCCCAGAGCTGTGGGAGGCTGAGGCAGGATAGCAAGTTTGAGCCCAGCCTAGACAATTTAGCAACTTACTAAGACCCTGTGAGCCAGGAACAAAAGAGATGGAATTACTGCCCAGGGCAAAGGCCCTGGATTCAATCTTCAGTTATCTCAAAAGAAAATGGCCAAAAAGTAGAAGTAATTCAAATATAGGGTAGAGAAAATGTGGTATCTATACAACAGTTCACAAACCATCCATAAAAAGGAATATAAAGTAGGACCTACCCACACCACAAAATGAAAGCACCTGAAAAATATTAAGTGGAGGCAATCAGAAAACAGCAAATATAATTCTATTTCTACGAAATATCCAGGTAGTATAGATCTAGAGACAGAAAACGGGCCATCGGCTACTGCAGCTAAAAAGGGGAACTAACTGCTCAGGTGTATGGGGGTGTCCTGCTAGGGTGACAAAAATTTTCTAACTGGCTGTGCTGAGATTACAATCCTATTGCTGTACTAAAAATTACCAAACCGTATTCTTGGAATTAACTTCATGGGAGGTAATTATCTAAAAAGTTATTACTGCTTAAAACAATAACCCTGTGTCAAAATAATAAATAAAGCTCGGGGAGGTGGCTCAGTGTGAAAGCCCTGGTTCAATTCCCAGTATCCTCCCACACAAGCACCCCCCCACACACAAAAAAACCCCATCTAAAAACCACAATACCAATGAACAATGAACATTTTTGTATTTATCTGGTTTCGACAATGTAAGAGCATTTCAGGCTTTTAGTCTTCCCTCCCTTTTTTGTTTTCTAACATTTCAAATCCAAATAATGAATCAAAGACTTCAGAGGTTTTACTTCAAGGCAAGCTTCTTTTTGTCTTTTAAAATTATAGTGGGTCATTTAACAAAAAACATACACATATATAAGAAATAATTAAAAAAATATTCTACTACTCATTTTTCTAAAATGACAGCGTAGGTGCCCTGTAATTTGTATCTTTTTCTAGCTTCTTCTATCAACTTCCTGAACAATAAACAGAAGGAAAATGTATCTACACATCACCTATTCTCTCCTCAAACCACTATAATCTGGCTTCTTCCCATATTCTAATCCTAAACTGCTCTATTTGCCAAGTGACTCCCCACTGAATGGAATGGGGTACTTTCTCAACCTCACCTTACCAGTCCTCCCAGCATTATTTGACTCTGCTAACAGCTGCTTTCTGGACTCTATCCCAAGCTTTTCTGCTAGCTCCGGTTTCTCTTCCTCTACTTGCCCACAGTTTCTCAGGAACAATTACTAGCACTTCCTTCTTGGCTGCTTTTACCTGATACAGGTCTCTCTATATACTCCGTCAGATAACCTCAGTTACTCAGAGGCTTTCAGCTACCTCCTTCGTGCTCACACGAAGACACAGAAGTCTTTTAACTCAATCCTTCCAGCAACCCGAGCTTCACATTTCAATGGGGTGTCTCTTGGGCACTTCAATTTGAACATGTCCACAAGTAAATGTGTCCTCTTCTCCCACAATTGTGTTTCATGCCCTCTACTTGCTTCTTTTCCCTTACTCCTTTACCTACCACATGGTACCTTCTAGCTAAGGTCAGAGCATTCCAAGCCACACTCCCTCCTCCTTTACTACTCAGTGTGACTCTTCTTCCAGTTCTCCTCGAATCTACCATATACCCTGTTCTCCCTGACCGTTCAGTCCAGGCCCTCCTCACACCTCACTTCTTATGCTTCATCAGCTTCCAAAATTCCGACTCCATACTGCCATCAGAATCACCTTTCTAAAAGCACTCTGTCTCTCCAGAGACCCAGAGCCCAACTGAATGATTTCAGTAAGGATCTACAGAAAATCTCAACCCAGCCTGGACAGAACATACTCCTTCACAGTCTCACCCGTGTACTGGTTCACTGGTTCTCAGAGTATGGCTCGAGAACACCTCACCCAAAGCCACTTCAGGGTCTGCATGAAGAAAAACCTAGCTCTGCTGAGCACATACAACTGTCACCTACCTGCTCCACCAATCTGTCCTGATCAGCCTGCCATCTTGGAAAAAATAAAATTTGAGATGGGAAAATCAAGTTCTAGGCTGGTCAAAAATTACCTGTTTATTTGCTGAATTGTTTCTTTAGTAAATTTAGCACACTTTTATAACATGAGTAATCCAATAGTTGAGAGAATGGGGATTCAACAGCCAAGGCCCAGAAAAGATAACTCACAGAACAGTTAATGACAGGTGGAAAATTTTCTGTCTTCAATATTCATCAAGAAATTAAAGTTAAAACAAGGTATCACCTTTCAACCATTATACAAAGATAAGGGTAATTATATGAACACTCATAATTATTGACAGTTATATAAAATAATACAACTTTTTAAAAAAGTTATAAACGTGTATTAAATGACTATATGCATTCACCTAGAATTTATTTCTACTACCGGAAAAATTAGGCAATGATGAAAACATATAGAAGCTTTATGTACAAATATCATTCAGTATTACATGTAATAGAAAATAGAATGACCTAAACACTCACCATAAGAAAATGGCTACAATATAAAAGTCGCCTGGTGAAGTATTATACAGCCACTCAAAATTTTTACAAAGAAGCTATAATAAATGAAAAACGATTACCAAAATCCAAGTTTAAAAAATACAATATAGACCCTTGCCTACTATGGGTGAGGCTCTGGGTTTGGATCGAATCCCCAGCACCACAATAAACTTGGATATGTACTTATGGTGGCTTAGAATAATTTTAAAAATTAATTTCCAAATTTGAAATAGCATTATTACTTTATAACAGGGTTACAATAGCTAGATCCTAAGGCTCAGTTCTAAAATATTAAGATTTTAGAATACATTTTTAATCTGTATCAGAACTTAAGAGTATCAGAACAGTTGCACTCTATCAGCTGATCCATCCTCTTTCCTTGACAGGACACAGTTGCTCTCCAACCTTCCAGTTAAAGGAAAGGCAGCGCCAACTACCGGCAGTCTTAATTATAGCTATGGCTTATCAAGTCAAGAAATAAAAAAAAGCAGGCACTATTTAAAAGAATAGCTGTAGTCATCAAATCTCCCATAGGAACCAACTAGCTATACCTCGGTAGAAAGGAATAAGGAATAAAGGGAAACTCATTCAATCCTTGAGAAATGAACTCTCCAATAGGAATCCCTGACTCACCCCCAAGGCAGGAAGGTAAGGCTGCTTTCCCTATAGAGTCCACAGCTTGGGCACCTGTCCCCACGGACCGGCCTGGTTACCAGATAGTTCTCTGGGACAGGATGACAGAGAGCAGAGAATAGAGTTCGAACCACACCACCTCTCCTGCCACAACCAAAATGTGACTGGAAAAGATCAGTTTTAAACACCCTTAAATACTCAAAGTAATTTTTTCTATGTTTGCTGAACGGTACTAAAGAGACTTGTCTCTTTATTGTAAATGACACAGTTCCAAAGATACAAACAACTGAAACGCTCAGTAGCGGGGAGGGAAAATGCCCTCCCTTTAACCTTTCAGATCAAAAAGTGATTTTTCACAAAACATACAGGCTAAACATCAAAAGAAAATGTTCAAATAAGGGACAGCTGGATTATTTACACTTGTCAGACTTCACAAGCTATTAACAAAACCCTACTCCTGCCCTCTGCTTATTGATCTGAGAAGAGGGAATCACAAACCTCCACAGTACATAAGACAGTAGCATGTACTGTAATTTTCGGTTCTTAATTGCAAGGTGAAACTCTAGTAACAGAAGTCTCTTTTAAAATGTGAAAAAGCATTCTGGTACTAAAAGTCATTTCATCTATACGTTGACAATAACTGCGGTTTGAAACGACAACTAGCGAATTCATTTTTCAGACATTTACTGTACACCCTTTTCATGATCGAATTTCAGAGCTCCGTGATTTTCCTGGGAGGTGGACCCTGCCCAGGAGCGTATTCTCCCCTAGCCGATATTCCAGTCCCAATCCATACTAAGGAGCCACCACTTCCCAAAGTCCCGCTTCCTTTTCCATTCCCCAGACCTCCAGGGTTTCCAACGCCCCGTCTTGCGCAATATCCGTAGGAGCTGCAGCCACAACCACCGCCTCCCAAGCCGGGAAACAACCCTAGAGGGAACATTGTCCAGCAGATAAATACAAGGGGCGAGGAGGGGGGCCACGTAGGAAGTCGGCCGCTGGTCCCACGCCTACGGGTCTAGCAGCTCACAGGGACGGATCCAGAGCCACCTCGCCCGCGAGACTCAGCCCGCACCTCCCGAGGACCTCCTCTCCCGCCGGCCGGCGAGGGCAGAGGGCGGAAGCGGGAGGGAGAAAAGGGGGGCCGGGAAGGTTATCTTCCAGTTCAGGGCTCCAGGGCTTCAGTCTGCGTCTCGCCTCCGCCCCACCAGGACTATTGTTCCCAAGTCCCCACCCCCACCCCGGATAGGAAGTGATAGTCACATCCCCTTCGGCCACATCCCCGAGAGAGTCCGAGCTCGGCTTCCCGCGGGACGACCCCCACCTCCCCAGACCTCCTCGACCTGGAGCAGCGCGGACCCCACGGTCACCCCACACCTGCGGAAAGGGGGCGGATGGGCCTCGGGCGAACCCGGCCATTCCCTCGTACGATCCTCCCCCAGGAAGCACTGTGGACGAGGGACCACACGAGTCCCACCTTGGCCGCTTGGAGCCCGGGGGCCCCGGGAGTGCGTGCCAACCGCGGGGGGACCCCGGAGACCCC
>NW_022900916.1:7513488-7520107 GCF_012274545.1 Fukomys damarensis
CGCGGCTTGCGGGACCACTGTGCGTCACTTCCGGGGCGTGTCCCGCCCGGGAGCTGGACAGTCTGCGGAGCTTGGGTTGCGAGTTTGTCCTGGAAGAAGTCCTGGGGCTCTTGGTCAGAGTAAGGCTGGAGTCGAAACCTGCAGACTCGCCGCCGGCTAGAGCGGAAGAGCAGGGCCTTGCAGGGCTTCTCGGGGCCTCCGCCAGCGGCGGAGGGGCGTAGGGAGGCTGGGACTGCGGTTCCGGGCCGGGGGACCCTGGGGCCGGTGTCGGGGAGCGGGGAGCGAGGCATGTCGGGGGCTGTAGTAGTCTGGCTCATGGGATCACCGCAAGTAGGTGCCAGTTTGCGGGCGGAGTGGGGCTTCGGCACTTTGCGGGCGGGCTTTGGCTTTCAGAAGCAGAAGGATTCAAGCTCTTTGCAAAACCTCTTTCAACTCCGAAGGGGGAGCAACTAGGATCCCGAGTGCACCCTTCCTGTGCCATGCAGTATTGGCTGAGTTGGAAGCGATCTGTCTGCCTGCCTGGAGATTGAACTTGAGAATGAAATGTGAGGCTTTGCACCATAGAATGAACTTTGCAAAATCTGCTTGTTATCAGAGACTATTCTGGCCTAACTCGTCTTTTTACGAGTGATATGCCCAGAGTGTCCCCAGCATGTTCTTGGTAGTGTGAGAACTACGACTCGAGCGCTTTTGCTTGCTCTAAAACACCATGTTACCTCTCACTAGGGAACATAAATTAGTGGTCATGTGACAGACATGAAGCATTTGATCCGTGGTCTTATTTTGGACATTATACCCGCAGTCTTTTTTTTTTCTCTCTCCCTCTCTTTTCTGGGATATATCAGTGATAGAATACTTACAGATATTTAGATACATCATGGAATTTAAGGAAAAACTTCAAGATGAGTGTGAATAGCAAGATACAATTTATATACACTTTTTAAAGGAAAGATTTTCTTTAATACATCTAATGAACCAACCACTCTCTCCTGAGAAGTACTGTGTGTACTTTCAGATATGTCCTTCCAAATCTTTGTATGTTTATGCACTGTACATGTGAGCATGTAACAAGATAATCATAATTGTTTTGTTGTGTATTTTTAAAATTCAGGTTGAGGGATGGTCTAATTTCTCACATAAACTTTATTGAAAGAAGAGTCTGTAGTAGTTTCCTTTAACCAGTTACTGAGGCTCAGTTTCACTGGGTGTAAAGTCAGAACTGCCTTTAATCACTTACCAACATTTCTCGCTACAGGTAGCCCCTTTCCATTTCAGGAGAGAAGTGGGTAGATGACAAAGAATGCCTCCGTGTTTGATCTGTCACAAGAATGTACAAAACAGGCAGTGATTGATAAAAGGCTAATGGAGAACTGTCACAGCCCAGTGTCTGGTGTGGAACACTGCTGATCTTTAAGGCTGATTTGGGCTAGTTTTTCATACCGGTGTTTTCCTTTTCCTCTTCTTAACAAGTTTCTCTTTCTTATAACACTTGAGGAGTTTGCAATTCTCAACAGCTGCCTTTGGCCTCCGCTATAGGTTAGGGAAAACTAAACTACTTCCAAGGATTCCTGATCTTTGGAGAGGCTTAGAATGGTTTCCTTGGTACAGAAATGTGTTTGGGATGACTTAGTAAAGGAGACAAGGGAAACTTATTTGAACTTCACAAATGCTAAGACAGAGATCCAAACCATGAGTGGTTGAACAGTTCTGAGAAGAGAGCTTTGTGGACCAGGCTGACAGAGTGTGTGGTAGACAGGAGTGGACCTTGAAGGCTACATGGGTTTGAAAAGGAAGGAGAATAAGGCCAGAGAAGTGGTGAAATAAAGCAGGAGTTTACAGAGAACTTTTGTGTAGATGTGAGGGCTACGAAGCAGACTATAGACTATGGAGCGCTGAATGCCTGGTGAAGGATTTGAACCTGGTACTGTAGACAGTCACCAGACGTTTTTGAGGCAGGAACTAAAATTATGAAAATTAGAAAACTATTGATCTGGCACTTCTGTGATTTTAATAAGGGGAGACTGAAGATACAAGGCAGTACATCAGCAACAAAAGCAGAAACTTAAGGTCATAGAAGTGCAAATATGTAGGCACTGTTGGAGATAAGAAAGTTCAGAAAACCTCAGAATGAAGTGACTGACTTAGGGGACGGTGAAGAAAACTAAATTAAAAATGACTGAAATTAGGGCTGTAGAGCACTTGTCTAGTATGTGTGAGGCCCTGGGTTCAATCCCTAGCACCACACATACACACACACAATCTAACATTACTAGTTAGATTGGAGGAGATTAAGGAAGGTTGACAAATGGTTACTCACATACAGGTAGTGGAAATGGCCCCAAGCCCCTCACCTTGGGAAGGCAGTTTAGCAGTGGTGCTTTGACCAGATTGTTCCTGGAAGAAGACACGGAGTTACAGCTGGGTGTGAATATATGTGCTTATTGCAGACTTATTTGTAACAGTAAGACAGTAAGCAATGTGCCTGCCTATTAAAAGGGAAAAGCGACATACATACGATGAAGTTTTATGAAGCTGTTTTAAAAAATGAAAAATACATATATGCATTACTGAGGCTCAGTTTCACTGGGTGTAAAGTCAGAACTGCCTTTAATCACTTACCAACATTTCTCGCTACAGGTAGCCCCTTTCCATTTCAGGAGAGAAGTGGGTAGATGACAAAGAATGCCTCCGTGTTTGATCTGTCACAAGAATGTACAAAACAGGCAGTGATTGATAAAAGGCTAATGGAGAACTGTCACAGCCCAGTGTCTGGTGTGGAACACTGCTGATCTTTAAGGCTGATTTGGGCTAGTTTTTCATACCGGTGTTTTCCTTTTCCTCTTCTTAACAAGTTTCTCTTTCTTATAACACTTGAGGAGTTTGCAATTCTCAACAGCTGCCTTTGGCCTCCGCTATAGGTTAGGGAAAACTAAACTACTTCCAAGGATTCCTGATCTTTGGAGAGGCTTAGAATGGTTTCCTTGGTACAGAAATGTGTTTGGGATGACTTAGTAAAGGAGACAAGGGAAACTTATTTGAACTTCACAAATGCTAAGACAGAGATCCAAACCATGAGTGGTTGAACAGTTCTGAGAAGAGAGCTTTGTGGACCAGGCTGACAGAGTGTGTGGTAGACAGGAGTGGACCTTGAAGGCTACATGGGTTTGAAAAGGAAGGAGAATAAGGCCAGAGAAGTGGTGAAATAAAGCAGGAGTTTACAGAGAACTTTTGTGTAGATGTGAGGGCTACAAAGCAGACTATAGACTATGGAGCGCTGAATGCCTGGTGAAGGATTTGAACCTGGTACTGTAGACAGTCACCAGACGTTTTTGAGGCAGGAACTAAAATTATGAAAATTAGAAAACTATTGATCTGGCACTTCTGTGATTTTAATAAGGGGAGACTGAAGATACAAGGCAGTACATCAGCAACAAAAGCAGAAACTTAAGGTCATAGAAGTGCAAATATGTAGGCACTGTTGGAGATAAGAAAGTTCAGAAAACCTCAGAATGAAGTGACTGACTTAGGGGACGGTGAAGAAAACTAAATTAAAAATGACTGAAATTAGGGCTGTAGAGCACTTGTCTAGTATGTGTGAGGCCCTGGGTTCAATCCCTAGCACCACACATACACACACACAATCTAACATTACTAGTTAGATTGGAGGAGATTAAGGAAGGTTGACAAATGGTTACTCACATACAGGTAGTGGAAATGGCCCCAAGCCCCTCACCTTGGGAAGGCAGTTTAGCAGTGGTGCTTTGACCAGATTGTTCCTGGAAGAAGACACGGAGTTACAGCTGGGTGTGAATATATGTGCTTATTGCAGACTTATTTGTAACAGTAAGACAGTAAGCAATGTGCCTGCCTATTAAAAGGGAAAAGCGACATACATACGATGAAGTTTTATGAAGCTGTTTTAAAAAATGAAAAATACATATATGCTAACATGGAATAGCCCCCCAGATGTGCTTAATATCAGTGAGAAGAAGCAAGATGCACATTGTGCTTATGGTGGTCTTCCACTCACATAAAACTTCAATGTGGATGAAATATTTGCACATACATAAGGCTTTTTCAAAGAATACTTCAAAAACAGTTCCTGCTGGCGGGGTGTGGTGGCACATGCCTGTAATCCCAGCACTCGGGAAGCTGAGGCAGGAGGATCACTGTGAGTTCGAGATCAGCCTGGGCTACATATTGAGTTCCAGGTCAGCCTCAACTACATAGTGAGACCCTGTCTCAAAAACCAAAAACAAAACCAAACAACCCCCCCCCCAAAAAAAACAGCTCCTGCTGGGCGTGCCAGCACCTGCCTGTAATCCCAGCTCATGGGAGGCAGATTGCCGTGATTTCGAGGCCTGCCTGGGCTTACACAGTGAGTTCAAGGCCACCCTCTGCTACATAGTGAGACCCTGTCAAAAAACAACCCTGTCAACTGTGGTTTCCTCTTGTATAGTTTTAAGACTTACCAGTAAAAAGGAGATGATTCCTAATGTATGTATCATTTTTATTCTGGGTATTTTGCTGTGTGCATGCATTACTTTTCGGCAATGTTCCGTCTATTTAATTTCTTTCTTTTTTTTTTTGTACCGGGGATTGAACTCGGGTCATTGTGCTTGCAAGGCAGGCCACTGAACTGCTGAGCTAAATCCCTGGCCCCCTTAATTTCTTTATAATTGCAGGTGACAGGAAAAATGGCAATAGCTTTCATAGAAACAGGGAAAGGGAAAAGGAGGCAGATGATATTTCAGAGATTTAAAAAAACAACTCTTTTGAGGCTCTCATCTTCCTGGACCGCAGTTCTCAGGCAGACAGACTGCTGTGCCTGTCCTCAGCCACAGCATTGTTGAGTGCTTGACCTGTTATCAACCCGTGTGAACTGGCTGGTGGGTGACCTGTGGCCTGGTATAGGAAGATGACCCTGGCCAGTCAGTGTTCTCACTTAGGAATCTGAACTTGGAAACTTACACAGAATGTCATTAAAACAGCAAGGGCAGAAGATGGGTGTGTGTCATGGTTAAGATTCAGTTTGGGCAGGCTGAAACCTTGTAAAAAAGTAAAAAGAAAGGAATTGATTACTCAGAAGAACAGCAACTAGGTGTGCACAATTCTAATTGTAGTGATTGACAGGCTGAGGCAGGAGGGTCTGGAGTTGGAGACCAGCCTGGGTGAGGTAGAGAATTCAAGGCTATCTGGACACAGCAAGACTCAGTCTCAAAAAACAAAGGAATGAACAGTAAGCAGGCATGCAGCAATAATATGTAGGGATGTTTTGCTCTAATCCAGGTGGCCATGGGGGAAAATCCCTGGAGCCACTGGACTTCCTGATAAGTTTTCAGGACAGGTTTGGTTGGGATTCCAAAAATAAATGTTGCTTTTCTTGGGACAGAATAGGACAGTGATAAAGAGAATCAGCTCTCAAATAGGGAGATGAATAACAAAACCTGCTTCATTTCTTTCTCCGAGCCTCAGTTTCTTCTTCTAGGAAAGCCATGTGCTGCTGTGCAAGATGTGTTTCGGCACCCATGTTCTCCCACAGTACTTGCTCAAGTACAAAAAAGAACTGGTTAAACAGTGAATGATTTCTGGATCCTTTTACTTTTCTACCTCCTATCTCATCTCTCAAAATTCTTTTCCTACTTCCTGGCCACTCTTACTGTAAGTAGACACATGAGAAATGAGAAGAAATCTAAATAGCATTTTAAAAAAAAATCTTTCCTCACAGTACTTTCTGAGGGTTTGAGTAGGAATGAGACTGAAACTAGTCATCGGAAAGAAGTTTCAGGGTTTCTGATTGTTTCATCCTGAGTCCTTTCCTCTTTAGCTCAGGTGAAAATAATGCCTTAATAGCTGTAGTAGGACTTTTAACTCTTGGACTATTTTTTTAATCTGTTCTCTCATAAAAAGCTATGGTTATACCGCTTTCATCGCATAGTTCTTTGTGAGTTTCATTTTTTTTACAACCCTGGGAAGTAATGTGGTATCACCAGCCTCGTTATTAGATGAAAGCCTAAATGAAACACAGGGAGTGAATGTGATTAGCTCACTTGTAGGAAAAAAAAAAAATGTCAGATACAAGGCCAGAACCCATGGGTCCTGAGTCTGCAGCTTCTTGCACAAATCACTGAGTCACAGCGCTTTTAAACCTGGTCTAATGTATGTGAAACTGCAGGCAAATATTCAAACCATTCTGGAGACTCTGATGTTAACCTGCCAAGTCCTCCGGTGTCCCTCCTGCTCCCTGAACCCTTGGGCTGTGTCTTGAAAGGACTCCTAGCTGGGAAGGGAGGAGGAGTGAATGAGAAGGGGGGAAATTCTTCTCTGGCTCCTTGCTAGTATCTCTTACTCCCTCATTCCTAGCCCAGGTCATAGCAAAAAAAAAGTTGTTGACTCTTTTCTAATCTGAATTTTTTGTTGAAATGTAATCTGATAAAGAACTGGAGATAGTCTCTCAGGGTCACATGCAATTATGACAACAAAGACATAAAAATGAAGGGAGATTTGGAAAGGATGAAATTTCTTTAAGAATATATATTCTTGTGGGGGATTTAGCTCAGTGGTTCCCACCTGCTTTGCAAGCATAAAGTCTTGAGTTTTATCTCTGGTACCAAAAAAA
>NW_022900916.1:7520368-7607449 GCF_012274545.1 Fukomys damarensis
TTTGAGACAGTCTTGCTGTGTAGCCCAGGCTGGCTTTGAACTTGTGGTGAAAAATTCCCTCTGCTTCCTGAGTGCAGGGATTATAGCAGTCAGTGTTAAGAATATATATCCTAGCCAGGGGTTTAGCTCAGTGGTTCCAGCACCTGCTTCCCAAGCACAAGGACCCAAGTTCGATCCCCACTACCAATAAACACACACACACACACACACACACACACACATCCTAAAGATAACATTTTACAGCTTTTACACATAGTATTCCCTGTTCTTATAACTCCAGGTAGTCAGCCATAATTCTCCCCATCCTTCTGCATGCATTAGAATACTGGTGGGCTCATAATACTGAAGCTAAGAGAAATTCAGTGATTTGCCTGAGATCTCACAAATAACTAGGAACAAAAGGCAGGTGAGTCCTCAGTCAGTGCTACACAACAAACAGTGGCTACATGCAGTGATCATACATACCGCAGGAGAATGTGGGAGTTAAGTCCGCCTCTCCTCTTTCTGGCTTGTATCTCTTATGCTGTTTGATTTAACATTCAAAGAAAAATAAAAAATTTTATAAATAACTTCAAAGTCAAGTACTACCTGAACAGCTAATTAGTGGTCCTTTACAATGATGACATTTAGTTTCTGTATTCGGGATTGGATCATTAATAAGGGCTATGAAATACTGTGTCATGTAAAATCCCTCACCTCTATTGGCTGGGCTTGGACCAAACTATGAGCAATAAGCTGCCAGCAAAACAAACAAAAAATCTCTTTGATTCAGTGACTGTAAATATATGTTAAATTAAAAATAAATTGTGATTTCCCCTTATGCGAAGTATTTAAAGTAGTAATTCTAATTCACGGAAACAGCACATTTGACTGATTACCAGAGGTGGGAGAAAGGGGAATGTTATTTAATGGTACAGAGTTTTAGATTCACAAGATGAAAAAGGTCTGGGGACCCATTTCACGAAAGGGTGAATATATTAATGCTGCTCAACAGTATCTTTTTAAGTGGTTAGGTTGTTAGTTTTATCTTCTGTGTTTTTTTTTAACCCTAATTGAGAAAGATAAGGTGTATTGTTTGGGATGATGAAAAAATACCGGAAATGGGCAGTGGTGATGGTTGCACAATAATGTGAATAACTTAATATCACTGAGTGTTTATTCTTACGTGATCAAAATGGCAAATTTTGTATTAGGTATCTTTTATCACAATAAAAAGTAAGTTGTACATAAAGTTCCAAAGTGACTTTATATTTTTATCACATTCACTGTTCCATGAAAAACTTTCATGTTTCTGTATAGAAAACTACAAAGTTGAGATTTCTTTTAGCTTCTCAGTTATGTAGCCTATAGTTAAATGATCGGTGGTGTTAAGGAGCTGCACAAACCTAAAACTAGTGAGGAAGGTTTCATTTCTAAGAGTCAGTATAACATCATGCAAAAATATTTTAGGGCCCATAGAATTCCTGAAGGTATCTTACATGTACATTATTTTTCATCCAGTGAAATCATTAGATAAATACCTGGCCTTGCAGTTGAGTATCATATTTCAAGGCGCCCAATTTATAGACAAATTTAAATTCATTTGATATTTGAAAATTTGTTACATTGCATTTACTAATAACTAGTTTCACCTATGTAAGGATTTTATAGTTTAACATTATTTAAAAGTATTCTTTAAGAATAGTTTATTTTAAGCTTTAAGGTACATACTTCCTTTTAAAAATCACCTATATAATTTACCAATGCAATTATTTTCTGCCTTTTCATTGGCCATTCATTTAATGTTCCATTATTTCAAAAGTCTGGTGAAATATTCGCTTATGTCTTTCTTCAATAGTAATTTAACTCCTACAGCTTTCATTTCTGTTCTGTTTTTAGTTTAATGTTTCTTCAGTAGTTTCCAACTTGTGTCTGTCTTTCTGCAGTTCTCCATAATTAAACTTTGTGTTAGATGTTACATAAACAGTTCTAAGTATATTCATAACATATCCTAAATCTGGGATCATTTGTTAGATGACACTAGGCAGGGGTTTTACTTTTAATGAGCAATTTGTGGGAAAATATTAATCATACAATGGTTTTAACAGTTAAACTTTTCAACTTGGGGTGCGTGTGTGTGTGTGTGTGTGTGTGTGATGTTTATGATTTCTTCCAAATCCCTTAAGCTGCCCAGACTGTCCTTTTTATTCATCTTTGTCAACCCCCAGGGCTTTACTACTCTCTTCAAGCCCTATGCTATTTCCTCATTTTTAAAAAAGGAAAACAGGACTTACCACGTTTCAACTCCATCTCTCTTTGCTTTCCAAGTGAAATTTAGAAATCACAAATGTACCCCATGCTTTCCTGTTTCTTCCAGTATTAGGATTGTTGTATTTCCAAAGCCTACTCTTTACTTGTTGGCTTGGTTCTCTTTTACCTTTTCCTAGACTTGCTGAAAGCGTGTCTTTTCTCTTTATCTTCGTCTTTTCCTCTTCACTGACTCATTACACGAATGCCGAAGACTTCCACAGGCCCATCGGGAGCCAGTCCACAATAGACTGACCACTGATGCCTAACCACTTCTTCTTTTCCCAAATCGAATGTCCTTTTCCTTCACATCTTACCTGTCCTTTCTGCTGCAGTTGACCCTTTTCAATACACTTTCCTCTTGAACTTTTCCCTTTGCTTAGTTTTTTTAAAAGTTGGACTTAAGCTGATGTGACATATAATTCACCAGTTGAAGTGAACAATTCAGTGGTACTCAATATACTCACTCTGTTGTACAACTACCACCTCTATAGCTAGTTCGAAAACATTTTTGTGACCCCTAAAGAAAACCATGCACCCACTAAGCAGTTGCTTCCTACTCCTTCCTCCCCAGACCCTGACAACCACCGATCTGTGTTCTGTGAATTTACCTGTAATGTATATTTCTAGCTTCTTTCACGTAGCATAGTTGCTTGTTTCATGTCTTAATGTTAGAATATTTTTTGTTTCCCTGCATGTGTAGTCTTATGTTGAGTAGTGTCGCCTTTTTAAAAAACTGTAGTAAAAGCCACATAACATAAAATTTACCATCTTAACCATTTTGAACTGTTCAGTAGTGTGAAATATATACACATGCTCGTGTAACAGATCTCCAGATATTTCTCATCTTGAAAAACTGAAAATCGGTACCCATTAAGCCCATTGGCATTATACTGGTTATTGAAAAACTGGGTGTGTACATAGATTATATTATCTGTGAACTTAATGCCAGGTTAAGTAGGAAAATAGAAAATATTCATTAAAGAAAGGGGACAGTAAGTCTTAGACTGGCAAAGAACTGCCCTATATATTCTGACCCAGCTGTTCCCTAGATTACTGCTCCGATGGAATCCAATCGATTATCTCACTAATTACTTTCTCTGTGCTCACTCACTCTGGCCTCACTCACCACTGGCTTCCTGCTGTTTTCTGAAAGCCACAGCACTTGCCCACTTCTGAGCCTGTGCCTGCAATTGTCCTCCCTCCGCTGGGGTGCCCTTCTACGGGAATCCACAGGGCCTATTCCCTGAATGCATATCTTAAAAACTCCCAGATGTGTGTGTGCTTAAGTTTAATTTTTTACCCCTACACTATTATGGTTTCCTAGATAACCTGGAGAAGTGCCATTTACTCTCCTTTATACAGTGAGTTGGTTGATTCACTATTGGTTCTTTAAAGATTCTGTTGTATTTTCCTCATTAAGAGGATTGAGAGCTATAATGTAGAGTTACTTATAAGCCATACTCATAAGACACATGGATTTGTGTCCTATATAGGGTATAATTAGCCTCATTCATAGGTATTTACATTTGCCTTGAAGTGTTAGAAGCAATGTATGGGGTCTTAAGAATAAAAATGGGGAAACACTGACACAAATATACATTGATTCGAGTCCCCTACTATTTCAGAGTTGTTTTTGTTGCTTGAACTGAGCTAAACTGTCTATCCTTGCATAACCCTGAATAAAAGCAGGTCAGTGGTATAAATGGGTTTACAGAAAGATGATTAGCTTATTTACAAGAACAACCCACTTTCAAGTAACTATTTGAATTAAGTCTTTGTTCATTTGACCAATATTTATTAAGCAGCTATATGGCACAACACATGGATCTGGAAATATAAGGACAATGAGGGCATAGCTCATACCTCTAAGGAATTTGTAATCTAGTATGAATGCAGCAAGTAAACAATAAAATGTCGTAGTCACTAAAACAGCAGTCTTACAGGGGACAAAAGGGAATGCAATGATTATATCTACCTGTGGAATTGGGAACGAGGCCCAAAAGTCTTCAAACAGAAGGTAACACTTGAAACAAATCTGAAATTAAGAATATGGTTGTGTGGGCCAAGTGGGCCATGGGGATGTTGTAGGCATAAAAACAGCATGACCCAGGGGTTTGAAACACTCTGCCGGTTACAGAGTACAGACTACACTGTGGCATGCTGGGGTGGTAGGAGGGCCTGGCCATGGATGCCTGGGAATGTGTACCGAAGGAGTTTGGACTTTCTCCTGCAGATAGTGGAGAGCCAGTGAGGGCCTGCAGGAAGAGAGTCACAACAGTCTGCTTTCAGTCTTAGATAGGTGGGGCTAGAGGCAAACTCCAGTGCCTATCAGCAGTGCCGAGATCTGATCTAAGGATGTAGCAAACAACATGAAGAGGAAGAAGATAGGTTAGACACATCCATAGGACTTACCCATCAATTGTAGCTGAGGTATGAGGAAAGGAAGGAGTTAGGACAGTAGCCACAATCTCAGAGCCAGGCAAGCAACATGAGTGAATGAAAGAAGCCTCGGTATCTCTTGTGGCCACTACTAGAAATACATGAACAAGAGGGAATTTGCTACTTGTCACTAGCCAGTTGTTCCATAGACTTAGGCCCTGGTATTATTGCCTCTTCTCTTTTTATTTATTTATTTTTTGGTACAGGGGTTTGAACTGGGGACCCTGAGCTTACAAAACAGGCAGTGGAACCACTGAGCTAAATCACTGGCCTTCACCTCTTCTCTTTTTAAAGAGCTTAAATCCTTTTTTTTTTTTTTTTTTTTTTTTTTTTGTTACTGGGGATCGAACTCAGGACCTTGCAAGACAGGTGAGATGCCAAATCTATTTTTTTAAAATGGGAAATCCTGGGGCCAGGGGTTTAGCCCAGCAGCACCACGCCTGCCTCAAAAGCACAAGGTCCTGAGTTCGATCCCCAGTACCAAACAAAAAAAACCAAAAATCGGAAATCCATCAAATCTTAAATGTTGGCCAAAAAAAATCTTAAATTGTCAAATAAGAACAGCTTCAGTAAATAAATAGGTTGCAGCCTCTGTCTAGGATGATTCTTCTTTTCTATCATCTATGATTGGAGGTATGGTGCCCACTAAGAAAATATCTGAGTATGGGGAGATGTTCATTAGTTTGATTATGGAAATCATTTCACAGTGGATAGCACCAAAACATTACTTTGTGCACATTGAATATGTACAATTTTTATTTCACAATTTTACCTCAGTGAAGCTGGAAAAAACAAGCAAAACCATAAGGTTAAAAATATGATACAATTCAATAAGACAGGAAATAGAAGAAGCAGGTTGAAGTAATAATAATAAAATAATAATAATAATACCATGAATGTGTTGAGTTTGAAGTGGCATGGTTAAGAGGGATCTGCAGATTGAGGTCTGGAACACAAGATTAAAACTAGACAGGAAAAGATCTGGGCGATCAGTATGAAGATGGTAGATGAAACTTGAAATGAGTTGGTTTTGATCCTGGAAAAGAAGTACAGGATGAGATGAAAGGAGGCCAAGGGAACAGAACCTCAACAGAACACTATCAAGCCAGGGATGTAGCTCAGTGGCCCCACGCCTGCCTCACGAGTGCAAGGTCCTGAGTCAATCCCTGGTACCCAGGAAAAAGAGAGAATATCTCTATCATTTCAGAGACAGCCAAGGAAGAGCAGTTGACATAGGACAGTAAGAGGAAATGAGAAGAAAAGCACTACAGATTGGTTATGTCTGCACGTCTAGGGAGGTAAATGTAGTTTAAAGGTGTCAGATTCCTTAAAGTCAAGTAACGTACAATAAAAAGAGAAAGCCTGGATGTGTGTGTGTGTGTGTGTGTGTGTGTGTGTGTGTGTGTGTGATTATAACTGATGGGCTAGGCTGAAATACTAACATTTGCTGAAGATGATAGGCATAAAGGACAAGAGTTGCATTAACTGTGTTACAGAATGCAAAGCTCACTGAAATCTCCAATATCCTATTTTACTTTTAGCAAACTTTAGCTTTCCTATTGCACTCCAATAGAATATTACTGAGAATTTATCCTCAGAAGGAAATTCCTCAAGTAGTTAGTAGAGAGAATTAGCCAGTTTCCTGTATGGTGAACATCCTGATTGAATCATAGATTTTTTTTTTTTAATAGCAAGAAGACTTTGGATTTGCATAAAACATTAGGTTGCAACTCTGATTACAGATTAGAGTCACTTAAGGGTCTTTTAAAAAACACTGATGCCCAGACCTTGCTCCAAAATAATGAAATCAGAAGCTTCCCTCAGTCAATTTTGCTGCATTTCCAAGGTTGAGAATTGTTGACTTTAGGGGAACTAGATACACCTTGAGCCACTTGAGAAAAATGATATGAAAGTAATTATTCCCATATTAGTAAAAATGATAATAGCTAGTATTATTATTCATAAACTAAAGTATGCAAGAATTAATGCATTTCTTTGCTTTCTACAACTGTTTAAATTCTATCTTTTGCCTCCATTCCAGTCAGAGTGACAAAAGACTTAAGCCTGCTTTCCTCCCGGTTGTGTCAGGTACTGGTGTCTCTCATATTCCCAACTGCCATACGGTAGCAACTTGTTTAGCTGGGCAGGCAGTACAGCCATACCATGACCACCCCAGCTGTCATGTGGGGTGGCAGCTTCCCAGACACCCCCACTGCCCCTCGACTCCTGACATTCGTGACCTTTTGTAGACTTCTTCCACATCAGACCAAGGTTGGTCTGAGCGACAAGTGACAAACAGAACTCGGGATGAGATGATGATGTGCCCCTTCTTACGGAAGTCACGGTCCCTTCTGACTTGTTCCCTTCTTACGGGGATGCCAGGCATGAGGATATTCGGGCTGCCCCATGGAAAAGCCTGCATGTAAGGAAATGAGGCCGCTTGCCTGCCTGCCAGTAGCCAGCACCTATTTACCAGCCACGTGACGGTGCCACCTTGGAAGTGGATTCTACAGCCCTGGCCAAACCCTCAGATGCCTGCAGTCAGACTGATATTTTGACTCACCCTTAGGAGTCCCGCTGAGTCTGAACCATTCAGCTAAGCTACTCCCAAAAGTGAGGTTATAAATGGATGCTGTTTCAACCCACTTTAACTCTGTTTAGGAGAGGTTTATTTATTATGTAGAAATATGTAACTAACAGCACTGGATCGTCTAAAGATATTTTGCTTACACAACACCCTAGAAGCACAAGAACTTTGCCATTGCAGGAGGAACTTGTAGTCCGGAAATGACTGTGCGGTTGCCTATGGCCCTGTTTCCACCAACATACTGTGTAGTTATTCCTCCAGCAGACTTGCACCTGCCCTCTCTGCTCGGGAAGCAAGATCTCAGCTCCTACTCCTAAATCCACTTTTCCTCTTCGAAGTCCTTCCATCCTTTGTTCCCAGGTGAGGACATTTTGCTTTTGTCTTGAGGAAGCTCTTATTCATGTTTACAGCCATATCCTTTGTACTTCAACCTTTTCAACCCTCCGGGACTTGTGGAAATAAAAAGTCAGAAAACTTGAAAGCTTTATTTGCTCTTGACCATGTTGTACTCACTCCCTAAGACAGTGAACACATGCCTAGCTCCTTGCATTCGGGGGAGATACAGGAGCAAACGAAGGGAGGAAAATAATATGTGACTATTTCAAAATACCCTACTCAAATTAACAATGCATATTGAATGCCTACTGCGGTCACCAGATGTAAAAGTTACTCTGTTGTCTCACTTGAGTTCCCCTTGAGTTTCATTCATTATGCTGAATGAAAACCCTATTGCTGGAATACACGTGTTTAAACATGTCTGAGCACATGTAACCAACCTATTGGTATGTCCTCATTCTCATCTTAACTAATAATTTAAACCCCTCCTGCCTTTCTCCTTCCCAGAGCTATGCAGGGAGCTCCATCAGCTGAGTCACCTCTCACTTCCCAGCTCACGTTCCTGGAAGTATTAATATATATTGACTGTTACTCAACTCTAGTTTATAATCGATTCATAAGAAAGCTGTAAATGTTTTGAAGATATAAATCATTGTTTTAGCATTATAGCATTTAAAACATTTAAAAATTTATTCCAACAGCAGTAGCTCTATATGCAAAAAATTTAGAAAAAGCAAAATATGAAAAAAAAAGGAATAAGTTTTTACATTGCAAAGGCAGCACCGTGATTAGCTATCGCCTAGGTTATTTGAACCAAGCCTAACTAAAAATCCTGGGACACGTAAAGAATAGTTTAAAAGCACAGAAAAGAGGAAACTGGAACCCAGAGCAGTCAGCCCGAAAGCCATTTAGTAAAGGCAAGTATTGATCCCTGACAAATTTCAGCTCTCATTTTGGTAGCCTTGTGAGGGTAGGGTAAAAGAAATCAAAGAGCCTGGCCAATGAAGCAGGGAGTCTTGCAGGCAATTTGGACTCTGAAAGAATACACTTTGGGGTAAGGGGAACCAGCGCTAAACCAGTGCTCAGTGCAGCATTTGCATTTGGATGATTAGATGGTTTCAGGGACTGTTAGGCTTTGAGCTGGGATTAAGATGGGCTCCAACTGGTAGGAGCTGTCAGCTCTGGCAGTGGAAAACAGAAATCTCTGGAGAAAGATACCTTTATCTTTGGCCTCAAATTATTTCCATAAATTTCAAATACAAGGAGCTATGCACAATGGTAATGACGTACCGAGGAAATTCTGCTTTAGAAGCAAGTTAAAAGGAAACCGCAGAACTGTAGAAAGAGACCCACAAATATTTCTGTGTATGTGACATTTCTGTATTAAATAAAAAGCCATCAAGGAAAACGCAAAACTGTGGTGGAGCATAAGCTCCCTTGATCTTGATTTTCAGTACAAATACAGACCATGGGAGTAAGGCCCCGTGATATCTTTGACCCTTTAGTTGTTAAGCAGGAAGTGTCAGCAAAGTCACCATAGGGATTAAAAGTGGGGTCGGGCTGGGGGTGTAGTTCAAGCATGCTCCAGGCCTTGGGTGGGTTTAGTCTCCAGCACACACACACACACACACACAAATATAAAACATAACTTTGGAAATATCTTCAGAGAACAGAAAACAAGTGATACAGCAGATTTCAAACGACTGTTTTGACTAAAATAATTGAGTAAATTTAATTACCATCGTTTTCCCTTTCTTTTAGGCTCGTCTGGTAATTCAGTTGTTCATCTTTCACTTTTAAAGCATTATATTTAAAGCCCAAGCCAACTTACTACGGCCAAAAGTGTTAACCTCAGCAGCCCTGGAAACTATAGATATTATTATTATCATCACATTAGAGATATTATCATCACATTAAAATTATCCATTATAATAATTAATTATAATACAATATATAATATAATAATTAGAATTATTATCATCACATTAGAAAAATCACAGTAGTACGAGTGGTTCTTTGGTATAGTCTGGACATTAATCCCCAACAGATGAATAGGCAGCATAGAATTGTCTCCCATTCTGATTTTGTATTATGCTGTTTCTTTTGCTCTACAGAAGTTTTTACATTTGATACAACCCCATCTCTTAACTCTATTCTTTCTTGAACTAATAAAGCCCTTGTATTTTTATTATTTTAAAAAGTACTCCCAAATTAACTTCCACAAAAGCTGTACCAGTTTATCCTGAAATTCATTTTTTCTTGTAGTTGTTCATCTATAAATGATCAAATATCCCCAAAGAATTCCTCTGTGCTGTATCCTGTTCATGAAAGAGTGGAAGGAAAAGAATATATAAGCTGTTTCCACACCATTATGACCATTCCATCTTTAGCCGGCAAACAGGAAGTAGAGCCGGAATAAAAACATGAGTTCCTTCATTTTCAACAAGAAAATCATAACAAACATCCTCCCCCACCTGATCCCCCCCAAAAAAAAGCAACTAAATAAACAGGCTGTCACTTATGGTCGTATTCCCATGTAAAATTAAGGTTGACATTTTAACCCAATGAAAACAAGAGAGATGGTAGAAACTTTCAGTGTCTCAAAGTTTTGCCTGGCTCGGATGAGTACGTCATGTCTTCTGACATTCCAGTGGCAACTAGATTTATGTTGTGTATGTGATAAAGTGATGAGTGAGGCAGGAAGCTTTGGGGCCCCCAATGTTGACTCCTAACATTTTACCTCTTGTGATTTTAACTACTGACACAGAAAGAAGAGGTAACATCACTGTAGAAGACCCAACCATGTGAGGGCATCATTAAGCTCTTTTCTTTTACATTCACGACCTCTGAAGGGTTGTGATGGCAAAGACTAATGTTTTCCCCCAACAAGTTTAGTGTTTTTTGTTTTAAGTAAAATGCTAAAGTATGTAAATATGTTGCATTTCTTTAACACATTTGAAAAGTGGAAGTCTGGAGATTTTTAATGTGATTACTGTGTCTGTGGTCTATTCAACACATTAATTCCGATTTTAACAACCATCAGCAAACCGTTCAAAAGAAACACAAACAGGAGACACCAGGAACAGGACATAGTGGTGACCCGTTTAGGGGACTAGGGCTCTGCAGGTCCCTCACAACTGCGTGGAAGGGAAGCACCGGGACGGCGCACTCAGAAACACATTTCCTCAGGAAGCAGCACAGAAAAGACAGGGGGATCTAGTACAGACGTCTTAGGGTAGCACAAGGGCGTCCCTAATGCAGCTGCCAATGATTTGGAGAGATGAAGAAACTGAAGGCCAGAGAAGCTGAGGCCTTCCAGGTCAAAAAGTAAATTAAAAGTAGATCTCTAGCCTTCCAATTTACTCTTTATTTTTTTAATTATAAGTTTTGTGGTACTGTGAATGGAATCCACACACACACAGAGGGAAACCCACATCTTTTTATTTTTTTAACTGATTTGTTTTTTATGGTACTCAGGATTGAGTTTCACACAGCTACATACCCAGCCATTTTTTTTTTTTTTAGAGACAAGGTCTTGCTAAATTTCCCAGGCTGGGCTTGGATTTGTACTCTTCCTGCATCAGTTTTCTGAGTAACTTGGATTACAGGCATTCACCACCATACCCGGCCCAGTCTACTGCTCTTGATCTTGTTATAAAAGATTATGATCAACAGTGTAACTATGATCAAAGATGGGTATATGATCTTTTCCTGAAACAGATTTTTAAGAAATTTTCCTACCTTTGGGATGGCCTGAATTATACTCCAGGATGACTAAATTTGAAATAATTAGCTTTGAGTTTTAATCAGAGGTGATTAGAAAACAAGATTCAGGGCCTGGGATTTAACTCAGTGGTACTGCCACCTTGCAAGTGCAAGGTCCTGAGTTCGATTTCCTAATACTGAAAGAAAAAAAAAGAAAACAAGATTCAAGATTCAACCAAAATTGCCTTCTAGCAAATTTTCAGTAATAAGGTTCTGTACAACTAAGAAAATATGGTTACAGCTTTGCCCTGAGGCTTCTTCCACTGTGGGAAGGAGGCAGGACCCACCAGAGAGCAAATCTGAGGACAAAACCATTTCTGCAGTGAATAAATAAATAGTCAAATCATTTTGACAATAAACCAATTCATTTTTGTGGCCTTTCTGACTTATGTATAAACTAAATAATCCGAGTTAATGTCTAGGATCAGGTATAGGGGAACAAGTTCTGTACATTTTTTTAATGTATTGAGTATTTTGGGAAAGGAACCAAACTCTTCCCTGGTAAAGAAGAGCAACAGAATCCAAAGTACCTGGCACCTGCAATTAAACCTGCAGGCATAAATTTCCAGAGCAGTAGAATCTCATTCCCATAATGCCAGCCAAGGTCCCAGAGGTAGCTAGGAAACCCCAAATGTTCCTGGGGTCCTGATACAGCTGCTAAGCACCCAGGCCTGCCAAACTCCTGAAGAAGAGCCAGGTGGCCAGGCTCGGCACACTACCTGCTTTTACATAGCCAATGATCCATGAGTAGCAACCAGTGCTGCTCAGCCGGAGCTAAAATAATGTAAAGGCACTAGCAGGCTGGGGTCCTTCGGTGTCCAGGCAGGAGACAATACCAGGCCTGCACCCCAGGTTCCTGAGGAGCTCTCTGAAGGTCTGTGGACAGCGGAGGCAGGGACCGAGGTCTGGGTCAGCCTCCCAGGCTGATAGGTAATTTTTAAAAACCCGTTTTACAATATTTTAAGTAACTGTAATAATGCCTGTGAAATTTTTTCAGCTTTCCATTATGGAAGATTTCAAACATATATGAAGAGATCAGTTTAGTACAGCTCCCCCCCCCGGCCATCCCCCCATCTGGAGAAGTATCATAAACCATTTTTGTTTCCTCTACATTTCAGAATATTTGAAGTCCTAAGTATCATATTTGATACTTATATGGTAGTATACTTATCTCAAAGATAAATTTAATCATAATCACGCCACTATTGCAGATCTAAAAACAATAGTAATTTTCATTATCAAGTATCCAGTCGAAAATTTTATTTTCCCGAATGTTCTATAAATATTTTTGTGACTTTTTTAAAAACGCAAAAAAACAATGTAGTACTCTGAGTTATGATAAAAGAGTTAGGTGATGCAGAGCAAAAACATAACATTCTTTAAAAAAAGAAATTCTAAACATCCTCATAAAATAGTAAAGTATTCCAAAGGGGATTTTTTTTTGCTACCTTGATGATATATCTGTGTGGTTTATAAATATGTGTCTTTATATATCATATATATATATGTGTGTGCATGCATGTGCATGTGTGTGTGTGTTCTCAAGTAGCTACTTTTGAGAAAAAGAAGTGGAAGAAAAAAGATTTTTAACTTCTTATTCTCTGTACTATTTGAATTTTCTAACTATGGCTAAGTAACACTTTTCCAAGCCAAGTTTCATAAGGAATTCTCTAGGTATCCTGTCTTTGCTGCCTCCTTTTTATGTTCCTCTATTAAAACATGGCATGTGTTATTTTTTAATAAAGCAAGAGAGAGTCTGGAACCAAGGGCAGGAGGTATACACGAAACTGCCAGCTCTGTGCATTTGCTGAGAATGGACCACGAATCTGTCTTAGGTTTTCTTCCAGTCAGTAAGATAACAAGCTGATGAGATACACAAGATACCATGTTTATGAGAGAAAAATCAAGCAAATTTCTTCAGAGAAGCATAACTAGTGCTCTTAATGAAACCAGAAGAAAATCTCTTCTAATTGCTTTCATAGAAGATTCTGTTTTTAAAGAATGTGTGGTCATACTCACTGGGCCAAACACAGACTTCACAGGCTGACAATTTTGTAGCATCCCTAGGAATAGGCTGATGACAGCCACCAAAGTGAAATCGGTAAAAGCCATATCGACACTAGGATGGCAGCAACACGATGCCATGCTGGCCTTCCGTTCTCTGCTGGTCTGCCCCGTTTTAGGACATAGGTAGGAGTCACAAATGCAGATGGTTATAGGAGACAGCTGTGAGACAATGGGGTGTCTGCCAGGGCGGGAGACCTGTGATCACAGAAGCCCTGTCCCTAGCTAAATAGAGCAGCAGGCATTTCTCAGCACCAGCAGATGTTGCCCTGTGATAATACCAGTACAGTGTTACAGTGTGCCCAGAACCTTGCAATCTTGCGCTTTTCTCTCTCTCTCTCTCTCTCATACCTGGGATTGACTGCAGAGAGAGCTGAGCTACATGCCTGCCCCTCTTTTGCAGTGTATGAGACAGGGTTGTTCGCTGACCTTAAACTTGCAATTCTCTTGCCTGAGCCTCCAGAGTATCACTGAACTACTCCTCCAGCTCTGAAATCTCAATTTGTAAGTGTTGGCTAAGTTTTCTTTTCTTTTCCTTTCTTTCTTTTGTGCTGGAGATTGAACCCAGGGCCTTCACACTGAATTATATCCCCAGCCCTTTTTTATTTTATGTATTTAATTTTATTTTTCGAGATAGGGTCTCACTGAGCTTTGTGATACATCTTCTGCTTCAGCCTCCCAGAGTGCTGGGATTGCAGGTGTGTGCCACTGTGCCCAGCTAGTGTTGGCTATGAATTTCTACAAATACTGCATGGGCTGGATAAATTATTTCTGTGGGCTAAATTGATCCCAGTCTGTAACTGCTCATCTAGAGGAATGGTTTGATCTTGTATTCTCAGGTGGTCTCCTAGGAGCATGCTTCTTTTGGTACATGTGCTTGTTTTAATGATTTTCTAAGATGGAGGTATGGCTGCCTTCTTCTTGCAAGAACAGAAGTGCTTACATAGCATGGGTCCTAATAGAAAGCCAAAAAGGAAGGCATTCATTCATTTTCTGTCACTTGGTCATTCCTTCTCAATTTTTAAGAAGTGATCACAGGATTCATGAATATTAATTTTAGAGCTGAGCTTGTTCCATGGTGCCCTTGGAACTGACCTAGTATATTTCACAGAGGGAGGCACTCGGGAAACTTCCTTCTCATTTTTGTCTTTGCATGTCTAATTCCCCGCACTGACGTTAACACTTGACCTTCTCTTCCTCATAATGAGTCAAGTCAGAGTTGACAGGTGGATGTGTCTGGAGGAAGGCTTGGCCCCTGAATTAGAACCCAGGCGTCCCACTGGACTGGCTGCACTGGGGGCGTGGGAGCCTGCATTCCTGCTGGTGCCTTCCAGAGCTATGCCGTCTGCAACCACAGGCAGCACAGAGGCTAAGGCAAGGAGAATGCTCACCAACACAACGCTCTGCCTTTGGGTTTTCTTGAGTCACCTTGGACTTGTGTACATTAACAAGCATCATATTTCAAGATGAATTTAAATATCCAGTTAAAGGCAACCTCACAGGCCACATAAACACTTCAGAGACCACACCCAGAATATGTCAGATCTACACATGCCTGTCATCCCAGTGCTCTGGGAGACTGAGGCTGGAGGACTGCAAGTTCAAGTCACTAAGCAACGTGGTGACTTGGTGATTTCCTGTCTCAAAATAAAAATAAAGGGGAGGGGAATGGGGGTGATGCCCAGTGCGAAAGCTCTGGGTTCGATCCCCAGTAGTAAGAAAGAAAAGAGGAAAAAAAAAAAAGAAAAAAGGAAGGAGAAAAAAAGAACAATGCGTAGAGTGGCAGGAGAAAAAAGTATAGGGACAGGGAATAATTAACTTGAAAACTTAAGCGTAAGTTCATGTTAAAATCAAATAGAAAACTTGGCTCTAAACTCCTGGGTAGAATGAGATATTTAAGTACTAATATGAAACATTAACAACGAATAGACAAATACTGTATTGTCTACCATTGAACTCTAAGAAAACTTATCACATAGACCTTGTTAGGATGTGCCTCAAACAAATGAAAGGATAATCAAGTTGCAGTTTATGAAGGATGTCAAACTCTTTCTTACCAAGTCATTTCGATATAGGCTATTGTCGACAACTTGAGAACATCATGTTAAATAGATTTCTGTGAAGGATGAAAAAAGGTGGAGTAACTTGGTAATTTTAGAACGATGGTAATGTGGATGAGGATTGATTCAACAATTGCTATATCTCTTAGAGAATTTTAGTATTATTATGAGTAGTAATGTATTTATAGAATATAAATATATCATTAGTAATATATTTAGTATTACTTCACATTTTAGTATTTTAGTAAGCAGTGAGAGAAATATTGATCCATCACGTGCTAATACTCACAGACCTGAGAGATCTGCTTTCATTAATTCGGCTCATACTTACTGAAGCCACGACACACAAACTTATTCTGCACGCATCCTTAGGATTTTCAAGACTGTCTTATTTTATAGAGGTAGTTCTGGAGTAATGTGCATTTCTACTTGGAAGAGTTATAATTAATGATCCATTCACTCTTTTAGATGTATAATATTCAGTTCTGAATTCAGCGATGGGTTTCATAGTTAATCTTCACCTGTAGTAAGGTGAAGTGATACAGTTGAAAAGAAAAATGTGAGTCTAGTTTATGAAGAATATTTTATATTGCTAATAATAGCAACTATTAAAATAATGGGCAAAAGATTAAAGTGTACAGAAAAGGTTCCAAACTCACATAAACGTTTACCCGGCTGTTCGATCTAGCCATTCGTATTTGTGACAAAAGCAAGTGTTTCTGGTCAAGTGCATGTGTATTTATTTCGACCCTTGGTTTTAGGCACCCAGATGGCTGACATCCATGCCAGATGGTTTTGATCATATGGGTGATAAACAATGAAGTGTGAAATATTGTAATGCAAGTCCTTTATCAAACTGTAATGCATAACCCTATTCATAACCCAATTTGTGCGACATTAGTTTAAAGTGGGTGAGATTAGCATTGGCAACACCCATAAAGACATACCCATGAGGCGTGCACGTTCATCACAGGTGCAAGGTGGAGAGCATCAGGACAGCAGTAGGAAGCTGACACTGAGCGGGGAGGCAGCCCCCACACTGCCGCAGGGAGACAGTTCAGAGCCAGGGTGCGATGCCAGAGCCCACGAGCAGCTCCACCAGCCTGAAGAGACACAGAAACACCTTTCAGAACTGCAAGAGATGTCACAGCTGATCACAGCAGTACTACAGTGCACTAGTTTTACACGAGTGTAAACCGCCATACAGGGCTACAAATGTGCTTTCAAACGAGAATAAGGTGTAATTGCTGGGTCGATTTAATTCTTTGCTTTGTATGTTGTAGGCATTTACATATTAGTAAGTAAATGAGAGGATACTTTTTTTTTTTTGGCACCGGGGATCAAACTTGGGACCTTGAGATTTCAAGGCAAGCAGTGGAACCACTGAGCTAAATCCCCTACCCTACAAGAGGATACGTTGATGATAACTGTTAACTGTTTTGTACTGAGAAGGGTGTTGCTGGCAGCAGGATGATCACTGAACTAAATGAGCAAAATCTAGGTGCTTGTGCTTGCTGGGGCTCCCCACCTGTCTCCCAACGCCCCCAGTTTCTGTAATAGTCTTATAAGCTTGTGAGGTGCAACATGAGAGTGCAGGGAAACCATGAAGGTGTACGTTAGGACTGCTCTGTACTACGGACAGGTGCAAGTGCACCTGCTACCCAGAACAATTGTGAGAAGCGCCCTGTGAAAAGAAATCAGATCTGAAAACCTGAACTGGAAGGTTGTCAAGATGGTCTGTTTACTAGATCTCTTGCAGGATAAATCTTGTGGAATGTGATAGCATTGAATTTTCTTTGCACAGAAATGAATACTTAGCTCACAATATTTAATTTCAAGACAGACATCTTTGCCTCTCATTCGGAGCAAAGCAGGTCCTCCCCTAGTTTCTCCAGTTGTGTCTAATCGGGTATATGTTCCACACAGCTTCTAGCAGAGAATGTTTCCTGGGGGAGAACTACTCCCCCAGGATGGCAACTTCACACATTGCTTTTTTAAAATTCATCAAGTTTATTGGTACATTTTAGGTATACAGTATGATGACCTTCACCATTGGGAATCTGTGCCTTTACACGGTGCATCTTGGTTCTTATTTTTGTCTGCATTCCCTGCCCACCCTTCAATCCTGCCACTCCTCCCTATTTACAAAGACCAAGTTTCTGTTTTTTCCTTTTCTCACATTTCTTTCTTTCTCTTCTTTTTCCCTACCCCTTCCCCTTCCCCTTCGGACCTTTTCTTCCTATTTCACATGATCTATTATACATTTTAGTCCTTATTTACACTTTCAGTTTTTCACATCAGAGAAACTATCTGATATTTACACACGTGTCCTATTTATTTCACTTAAGAGTATGGCCTCAATATCCATTATTTTCCTACGAATGACTTTATTTTCTCGTTCTTTGATTTCCTTGTGCTTGCGAATATTTTCTCATTCTTTATGGCTGAGTAGTACTCCATTTTATAGAAAAACCATATCATCTTTATCCAGTCTCCAGTTGATGGGCAATTGGGCTGTTTCCAAGTTTTAGCTATTACCAACTATGCCAGTATAAACATGGTTGTGCATATATTGTTGTGGTATGATTCTTTTAATTCTTTTTTTTTTTGTACTGGGGATCGATCTCAGGTCCTTGTGTTTGTGAGGCAGACAGTGAAACCACTGAGCTAAATCCCCAGCCCTAGATTCTTTTAATTCTTTTGGGAAGATACCCAGCAGGGGAATAGCTGGGTCAAATGGAACTTCTAATCCTAGTTTTTTGAGGTATCTCCATATAGATTTCCACAGTAGTTGCACCAGTCTGCACTCCCACCAACAATAAAGAAGGGTTCCTTTCTCCCCACAACCCCGCCAGCATTTGTTTTGGTTGATTTCTTGATAGCAGCCATTCTTTGTGGGGTGAGGTGGAATCTCAGTGTTGTTTTTCATCTGCATCTCTCGAATGACCGGTGATGTTGAACATTTTTTCATATGTTTATTTTCTGTTTCTACTTCTTTGATAAATGTCTGTCCATTTCAGATGCCCATTTTTGGATTGAGTCTCTAAATTTGGGAGGTCTGATTTTTATAAGTTCTTTAAATATTCTACATTGCAGACCTCTGTCTGAGGAACAGCTGGTAAAAAGTTTTTCCCACATTGTATGCGGTCTCTTCACGCTGTTGGTGGTTTCTCTTGCTGTGCAGAAGCTTTTTAGTAAGATGGGATCCCATTGTTGATTCTTTGTGCTAATCCATGTGTGACTTTGTTCATGAAATCCTTTCCTATGCCAGTGTCTCCAAGGGCTCACAAATTCCCTCTTTAAGTAGCTGGTTTCTTTCAGCTCGCCTGTCTTTACAATCAGGAAATTCAGCTTTGCATTGCAGCAGATGGTTCCTACTGGGGCACAGTGGGCAAAAACCAGCCTTCCGCATCCTGCCTGCAGGGCCTGCCTAGTGGAATGGCTGCCGCCCTGCAAAGAGCCAGAGCAAATGCTCATGTGCCACGGTGTTTGTGGAGCGACAGGAACCTACTTTGATGCCTTCCCAGGAACTCCCGGTAGCTGCAAATTATTCTATCCCTCTCCCATCCCTTTTCAAACAACTACTTATCCGGTATGAAGAGCGGAACAGAGTGATTATCTGATGAAATACTCTTCAGGTAGATTTGAATGATTAAAAAGACTTTTTTTTTTCAGGCCAGGGCTTTAGCTCAGTGGCAGCATGTGTGCCTCCCAAGGGCAAAGTCCTGAGTTCAATCCCTGCTACCGAAAAGAAAGAAGAAAAGAAAAAAAGACTTTTTTTGTCTCCATTACGCATTAAAAAAAAATTTTTTTTTTTTTGGTAGCAGAGGCCGAACTCAGGATCTTGCGCTGGTGAGGTGGGTGTGGTGCCGCTGAGCTAAATCCCCAACCTAGGCATTTATATTTTTAAAAAAGAGTCTAGGAGCATAAGGGAAAGGAAATAAGGGAAAAGAAAAAAATATGAGAAAACAAAATAATGGAAATAAAGTATTTGTAAATAGGGAAGGGAGGAGGGAGTGAAGGGAGGGCAGGGACAAGGGGAAAAAAATGAGAACCAAGACCTGTCATGTAAAGGTACAAGATCCCAATGATGAATGTAACTGTACTGTATACCTAAAATGTATCAATAAACTCAATGAGAGAGGGGAAAAAAAAAAAGGAATCTAGGAAGCCTGGCATGGTGGCTTAGTCCTGTAATCCCAGCACTCGGGAGGCTGAGGCAGGAGGATCGCTGTGAGTTTGAGACCAGCCTGCGCTACATAGTGAGTTCCAGGTCAGTTTCAATTACATAATGAGACCCTGTCTCAAACCACTACCCCACAAAAAGAAAGAATCTAGGGCTGGGGATTTCGCTCAGTGGCACTGTGCCTGCCTCGCAAGTGCAAGTTCCTGAGTTTGATCTCTGGTACCAAAGAACCTACTGATTAGGGTATTAAAAAAAATGATGGTGGGGGCAGTACTGGCAACTAAATCCAGAGCCTTCATGCTGAGCTACATTCCCAGCCTTGTGCTTGTTTTTTTTGAGACAAGATCTCACTGTGTAGTTGAGACTGACTTGGAACTCACTATGCAGCCCAGGGTGGTCTTGAACTAATAGCGATCCTCCTGCCTCAGCCTCCCAAGTGCTGGGATTACAGGCGTGTGCCACCATTCCCAGCAGATATTTTACTTTTAATGCAATTTTCCCAGGTTGTAACCGATTCACCCAATCTGGGATTACTTTTAATTACAATCCAAAATATGAATGGCAGCTCCAGCTAGCACAGGGTTCAGGACTGATGCTTTAAGACAATCTCAGTGCACGAGTTCCAAGCAGCTATGATCATGTGATGGAAAGAAGGAAACATTGAAAAGATAGAGAAATATTTGGAAAGGAAAGAATGAGAGAGAGAGATCTAGGGATCCAAATATCCAGAAAGAAAGAAGGAGATACATGGACCCAGCGAGGTGCTTGTCACCAGATGATGGACTTTGTAGAACAATGGCGTGCATACACTGTCAGGGCTCACATCTAAAACGTCTCCCTAAAGTCTCCTGTGCTCAGATGTGGGGATTTGGGAAGGTGAGTGGATCGGGCGAGCTGTAACTCATCGGTGGACTAGGGCACTGTGCTCTTAGGGGCGGGCCCTAGTCGGAGGGGACGAATCACTGGGGATATGACCGGAAGGGAGTGTTCTTGCTCTGTCTGGTGTCTCCCCGCCCGCTCCCTTTCCCTCCCTGTCTCTCCATCGTGGCTGCCATGGGTTGAACAGCTTTCCTTCTCCATGCCTTCCCACCACCTCCCACCATGCTGTCTTGGAGCTACCCAACCTTGGACTGAATCCTCCAAACCCAGGAGCCAAAGTAAACCTGTCCTTTAAATTGTGAGTGTCCAGTATTTTGCCCCAATGATTGGAACTGAACACATACAATGGAGTACTAGTCAGTGGTAAGGAAGAACAGAATCCTGTCATTTGCAAGAAAAGGACAGAACTGGAGGACATCTTGTTAAGTGAAATAAACCTGATACAGAAAGAGAAATACGTTTTCTCTCTTACGTGGAAACCAAAACCAAAAACCAAAACAAAGCAAAAACCCTAAGGGAGGAGGAAGAGGTCAGGGCCGGGGAGAAGGTAGGAGGAGGGCGGACTTGATCGATGCGCAACATATGCATTTATGGGAGATTCACACTGAAGCCCATCGCCTTGTAGAGTTAACACGTTAATAATTATAGTAATAATGAAATATGGAGATGAATAAGGCTACGTGGAAGAACATGGAAAAAGACAAATAATGTTTATAATAAAGAGAGAAATATGTAGTAAATGAAAGTTCAGAACAGACACCAAGTCTTAGTAAAGCCAATAAATCAGATGTCCACCATTTTCACTCTTGTAACCGATTCTCATGAGATTCACTACTGTAATTTTATAAGAATTCCTCTCAAAACTAATTTCCTTTTTATATGGAGAAAGAAGGACTAACAACATTTGTATTTAGTTTGGGGTAGCACATAGAAACCGAGATTTTTTTCATTTAATATAATTACCTCATACCATGTTAGAACAGCAGGAGTTTGAGACTCAGGTGAATTTGGATTCGAATTCTGTCCTTTTCACTTACTACTTAAAAACTCCCTAGAGAATCACTAAGTTCTTTTGCCTGTTTCCTTATGTTCCTTATTTTCCATAAAGGGTTTCAAGTTAAAATCTTTCAGGCCTGTTATAAAATTTAGAAACAATATAAGTAAAGTGTTTTGCAAGTAGTATGCATAAAATAAAGGTATTTTATTAGCTTACGTAGTCCAATTAGGCAAGATATAATATTTCTCACATGAATCCTTGGGACTTTAATAGCAAGATCTATATATTTTCTTATTTTGTGAGTAAAATAAAGGTATTTTATTAGCTTACGTAGTCCAATTAGGCAAGATATAATAAGTAATATTTCTCACATGAATCCTTGGGACTTTAATAGCAAGATCTATATATTTTCTTATTTTGTGTGCCGTGTATTTTGTCAGTAAATATGAAATTTAAATGTGCAAAACACTCACACAAAACAACTCTGAAATTTTATTTATTTCCTTCTTTGCCACTAGTAATTTAATCTCGTTTTGCTAATGGACACCACTGGGACTCAGTGAGGAGTTAACATCACTAATGAGAAAACTGTCACTGTGTGCTCCCTGATGAGATAGGCTGGGGACAATCATCATTTATTAAGTACTGCCAAAAACACATACTTTGATCTAATAATGAAGAAATTTAAAAGAAATCCAAATTGGGGGTATTCTATAAAAACAAATGGACCACATTCTTAGATATGTTAATGTCATCAAAGTCAGAGAAAGAGTGAAGGAGATCAAAAGATACGACACGTAAATGCAATAAGTGATTCTAGATTGGATCTTGGAATTGGGGAAAAATTGCCAGAAACATCATTATTAGGAGATTGGTGAAGTTTGATATAGACAGTATAGTAATAATATAATGCTGGACTAATGTTAGCTTTCCTAATTAGGTAAGAGAATATTTCTCTATATAAATGTGCATACGCACATATGTACAGATAAGTAGGTAGGTGGATAGATGGAAAGACAGGTAGAAAATGCAGATAGAGTCAGTAAGGACAGACATGAATGAGCAAGCACTAAAACAAACAAACTTAAAAATTGGTGAATCTGGACGATCAGTACCCAGGAGTTCTTCATCCCGTTCTTAAATCATTCTCTGAGTTTTAAATTACTAAAAAATTAAAAGTTTGACAAAAATTGGTTTTGTTTTTTAGAAAGTGATCTCTTGAGGCCAATAGCTGACTTTTAAAGTAGGATTTATTTAGAAATGGCTAACAAGTCCCACTCACACATAAATCTTCCATTTGAAACCTACTAAGATTAATTTATTATAATTGATGCCTTATTCCTATGAATGTCTTTGAAAGAAGTAACGAGAGCGATGAATTCTCTCTCACCCTTTAAATGGCTGGTTCTCCCAGGCAAGTGCAAAGACGTGGACAGATCTGTATGTAAAAATTTGCATTATTAATGTGAAGGGAATAGATGATTAATTGGACTAGAGTAGTTACAAAGAATGGTTTTGAACATCCATATGCAAAGGTAGGACCCAGCCAATAAAAATAGAATCTTCTTTGGGAAATATAAAGCTCAATTTGGCCCACTGATCTTCAGAGCATATTTTATACATTTTGAAAAATGATTTAAAATATTTAAGTTTGCCAAGCATGGTGATGCTCACCTAGAATCCCAGTATTCTGGAAGGCTGAGGTATAGGGATCATAAGTTAGTGTCTAACCTAGGCAGTTTAGCAACTTAGTGAGACCCTGTCTCAAAATAAAAAGGGCTGGGGAAGTTGCTCAGTGTGAAGGTTTGGGATTCAATCCCTAGTATGTCAAAAGAGAAAGAAATTTTTCTGTGAAATTTAAGAAAGTATTGCTCAAATTCATCTGGGATCTGGAAACAAGGTTAAATATTCCTTTTTCGTAGCTGATATTTTGAAAGATACAAAGGAGTCTTGAATGCTTTCTTTTTCTCCATATTAAGAATACAAAATTTCTTATATATAATAATCAGCATCCCCCTCCTTTTATTTCCCAAACATAGTGACTGGCAGAGATACGGTGTGGCGTAAAAACATGGACCCTGAATGGAAGTGACCTTCAGCTTCTGGTTCACACCCTTGACCAATCATTAATGCCTTTCAGATCCCCTTTGCATTCTTAGGAAAGGCTAAGCTCTGACTTTCATATATTAAAATTTCTATTTTTAATGGACAAACCATAATTTTACATATTTATGAAGTACAGTGTGATGTTTCAGTACAGACCTACATCACTTAATGATCAGTTCTGTGTTGATCAAATCAGCATACTGTATTGATCACTTCAAATATTTACCAGGTCTTTGGGCAATGACATTCAAAATCCTCTCTTCTATCTATCTTGAAATAAACAATACATTATTGGTAGCTATGGTCATTCTACCATGAAATAGAATGCCAGACTTTATTCTTAACTAACTGTAGCTTTGCACCTGTTCAGTAACCTCTCACCTTCACCCCACTATCCTTCCTAGCTTCTGATAACCACTATTGTACTCTATTTCTATGAGTTTTTTTTTCTCCTTTATCCACTCATCAGTTGATGGACATTGAGGTTGATTTCATATCTTAATTATTGCAAATACTGCTGCAATAAACACAGAAGTGCAGCTGTCTTTTCAACATAGCGATTTCACTCTCCTTGGACAGAGAATTTGCATTTACCTTTGTCCATATCCTCCCCAACATTTCTGTTTTTGTTTGCTTTTCATTTTGTTTGTTTTTCTCTTTATAGTAATAGCAATTCTGACTGGGCAAGGTGGCTTTTCAGTGTAGTTTTGATGTGATTTTCTTGATGATTAATCAAGTTGGATATTTTTCATGTACCTGTTGGCCACTTGTGTGTCTTCTTTTGAGAAGTGTCTATTTAAATTTATTGCCTTTTTAAAAATCAGGTTTTTTTGTTGTTATTGAGTGGCTTGAATTCCTTGAATTAGTTCCTTGTTAGATGTACAGTTCACAAATATTTTCTCCCATTCTGTAGGTTGTCCTTCACTCAGTTGTTTTCTTTGCCATGCAGAAGCCTTTTAGTAATCCTATTTTCAATTTTTGCTTTTGTTGCCTGTGGTTTTGGAGCCTTATACAAAACATTCTTGTTCGTTCCAATGTCATGAAGTGTTCCCTCTATTTTCTTCTAGTAGTTTCATAGTTTTTGTCTTACAGTTAAGTCTTTAATCCATTCTGAGTCAATTTTTGTACTTGCGTATGGCAAGAGACCAATATGGTTTCACTCTTCTGTGTGGGGATATCCTGTTTCCTCAGCACCATCTATTAAAGAGATCATCCTTTCTTGAATGTGTGCTTCTGGTGCCTTTGTCAAAAAGCAGTTGACTAAATGTGGGGATTTATTTCAGAATTCTCTATTCTTTTCCACTGGTCTACATGTCTGTTTTCATGCTGTTTTGGTTATGGTAGTATGTTTTGAAGTCAGGGTTTTAGGATTTTTAGCATTGTTTTTTAGGATTGTTTTTCTGTTTCTGTGAAGAATGTCACTGGTATTTGGATAAGGATTGCATTGGATTTATAGATCCTTTCGGATATGGATATTCTAACAATATTAGTTTTTACAAACCTTGAACAAAACTAACTTTCCACTGATTTGTATTTTCTTCAATTTTTTCAATGTCTTATAATTCTCACTGTAGAGAATGCTCACCACCTTGGTAAAATTTATTCTTAGGCAGTGTATTTCTTTCTTTCTTTATTGTAGCTGTTAGAAAGAAATTTGCTTTCTTGACTTCTTTTTTTAGATCGTTGGCACTATTGATTTCTTTGAATGTTGATTTTTTAAACTGAAACTTTACTGAGTTTGTTCATTTGTTTTAAACTATTTTTGGTGAAGTCTGTAAGTTTTCTATTATATAAATGATCATTTTATCTGCAAACAGGAACAATTTGGCTTCCTTCTTTCCAATTTAGACATACTTTATGAAGATATATAAATATATATATATTTTCAAACAAATACCAATGGTACTATTATTTTATCTTTGAAAAATACATTTCCTTTATAAAAAGAATAAACACCAAGTGCCGATTTATTTCGTGTATTTTCTGATTGAGAAATGGTCACAGGACCCACGACCATGTGCCATGGGAACAGAGAAAGGGCTGCTGTGCTGTGGAGGCCGGCGTGGTTTTGCAGGTCCTTGGGTGGTCTGGCTGGATTTCCGAGAGGAGTTACAGTGCCCTTTTCTGTCACGGGATGTCTTGCTCAGGTTGTGCAATGTACCCATTAAAACCAAGCAAACCTGTTGCTCGACTCCTTCAGCCCTATTTCTTCTGTATCCAAATCAGGTTATTTCCATACAAACGTGGCTTAATAGAATTTCTACTACCGACGAGAAGAATTATAAAAATTACTGTGGACTTGCTGGTTACAAAGAAGAAGAAAAAAAATCTGTGAAAATATTCAGCAAGTCATCTGGGGCTCAGGAAGCTTTGTTGTCTTGCTGAAATTCAGGTTCAACCAAGAGCTGGTAACGTCAGACACAAATGTCATGAAGAGATGATGTTCACCTTCTCCCTCCTGCCCACGGAGGCTGCTCAGACTCCTCTGCTTCTTGTCCTGGGCCTGGGCCACAGGTGTGGTTAGTGCACGCCACGAGCACACTGCAGGAAGAGAAGCTTGCACTCCCCACCAAAGCTGACGGGTAGTTTGGTCACTGGACTAGGAGCCAGGGGGATTTCTTGCTGTGGGTAGGAAAAGAATGATTATTTTCACAAATATACGGATACAGAGGGCCAAGGGTGATATGGTGCATGCCTGTAGTGTCAGTGCTCTGGGAGGCTGAGGCAGGAGGGTTGAAAGTTTGAGCCCAGTCTGGGCACCTTAGTGAGGTAGAGAGACTGTCTCAAAAATTTTTTTAAAAATTTAAAAAAAAGAAAAGAGAGATACAGACACTTTCATCAGTTCATTGCTCCCCAACAGGCTCCCGAGATCTGAGCTCTTTATTAGGATGTGCAATTCCTTTTGTTATGAAGAATTTTTTATTAGCATATGTTTGCCTCTCACAGTGAGCAGGGGATTGGTACATATATACATCATCTTAATTCTTTAAAGATACATATTTACATATAGATAAATAGTCTTTTGTTAACTCTAATGGTAACTAAGGAGACAACTAAACATTGACTGCAAATCTAACAAGTTATTGTATCCTAAAAATTCTCTTTTATCTCAGAGAGCACATCACTGCTTATTTCACCTTCTTGTTTTTATTTTCCAGCATAAATGCACTATGAATGCTTAGTGAATACATATTACCGGTGTATGTAAATATAGAGGTGTCTTTTCCTGTTACAAATATGTCAGATGATGAACTGCTTTGTTTCTTATAGGACCCTTCACCTTTGAACGGTTTGTTTGTTTATTTTTTTATTTATACGGGGGATCAAACTTGATGGAACTCTGGTCCTTGTGCTTGAATTCCTGAGCTAAGTCCCCTGCCCTAAACAGTTTTTTAATAAGGAACTCCAGGCATGCTTGGCCAGTAAATAGCTTGAAAAAGGCAGACTTTTCTTTAATTCAAATTGTTTAGCTTGTACATCAGTTTATATAGTAGGAGGTCTTCAGCCCCTCTCTGGCACATAGAGTATTTTGATTCAAGAAGGGCAGGTGACCCGGTGGGTTCCTAGCTTTGTCAGCAAGGGAGTGTGGGCTGGGACTGGCAGCTACTGCCTGCACAGCATTTCGGTCCCTCATGCACACGTCATAGGCTCAGACAGCACAGAGCTTTAATAGGGCCTCGTGCAGGGGTGCAGGGGTGCTCTCTCCAGAGCCAGTGAATGAACCCCTAATTCGTAACCCACCCCTGCTGCTTAACTCTTTCATTTTCTAACTCATCTCTACAAATGTCAACTTATACCATCCCCAGGGCACTGTCCCTTAGGTGAATGTTTCTCAGTGTGACCAAAGGACCACGTGACTATTAACCCTGACCTGTTAAGAAATGCCAAGCATACTCGACAGTGAAATAAATGGAACACGTGTGTTTAAATACTGCATTGTTTCTCATGGAAATAAGGACTCAATTGTACAGCAGACACGGGGAGATAGCAATATTTGAAAGTGTTCAAATGGGAAGGGGAACGAGTGTGGGGTGAGGGGAAAGGGAAGGAAGGGACAAGGAAAGAAAGAGAAAACGGAAGGATAAAGGGAAACAAGGCTTCTGTACACGGGGAAGGGAAGAAGGGTTGGGGTGGTGTCGGGTAATGTGATAAAAAGGAAGAAGCAGGATGTGTCTTGCGTGGGTACAAATTACCTATGATGAATATTGTCATTATGTACATCTAAAATGTACCAATGATATTTTGCTAAAAAAAGAAATGCCCGAAGATTAGTAGAAGACTCTTGGGTATATGGGTTGGTCGTGGAAGTGTGAGCTTGGGGTCTCTCTTTGGTCCCAGGCCCCTCCCCTCTTCACTGCTTCCCCGAAGCTGAGAAGGATGCCGCTTTCCTCCTCCACACCCTTCACCAGGACATTCCTGCCTTGCAGCCAGACGACCATGGACTGAATCCCCTGCACCTGTAACAAAATGGAACCTCTCCTCCTTGAAGTTGTGGGTGTAGGATATTGTGTCTAGCAACGAGAAAGCTGACTAATACAGCATACACGGCCTGTGCCCGAATCCCTTGCAGCGCTTGTTAAATATGTACATTAATTGTTCCCAGACCCACCACAGAAGTTGTGGATCAAATTTTCTGCAGGGAAAGCCTGGGAGTGGGTCTCTGGGCACATCTAGGACTAACAACTATGCTTTGGAGGAAGGGTATCTATGGAATGGTCAGACCAGGACAAGGGCCCTGCTCCTGCCTGCCCTTTCCTTAAACTTGTCTGAAATGTGGCAAATGCTGCTTGCTGCTGAGGACCATCCAACAGGAAAGCAGGATCTTCAATGCAACAAGGGGCAATGGAACCTTAGTAGTGGTGTGTGACAAGTTTCAACTTGTTATGTATAGCCAGTCAGTTGTGTGCTGTGGTTGAGAAAAAGTATGCTTGAAAGAGTGCTATAAATCACAGACCGTGAACAACGCATTTCACTGGAGTTGTGCAATCACAACTCTTCTGATTCCAGCTTTCTAAGCAGTGTCATCACTGGTGATGAAACTTGAGTCCATGGTTATGACCCTGAGACTGAGGTTCAGCATTCTCGGTGGAAACCACTCAAGTCTCCTGAGAAAAAAGTGCACCTCAGTCAAGGTCCGGCTTCAAGGTGATGTCAACTGTGCTTTTTGACCTGGATGGAACTGTGGGAGCTGAGTTCGTACCCAGGCACACTACGGGGAACTCTGAAAATTATGATGGATTATTGGAGCGTGTAAGGAATGAAGTGCATAGAAATTGGCCTGAGAGATGGGCGGAGTCTCATCCTCATCATGACAATGCTCTGTGTCACATCACACATCACTGCTACAGCAGTTTCTGTCAAGTGAAACACAACGGTGTGTCTTTATCCACTTTCTTCACCAGACCTGGCACTATGCAACTTCTGGCTTTACCACAAATTCAAAATGACCATGAAAGGTAAACATTTTTCATCAGTTCAGGATATGGAGGCAGCTGTAACAGCACAACTAAAGACACTCATGAAAGGGGACTTCTAGAGCTGCTTCAGAAAGGAGTAAGAGCCATGGCGTAAGTGTGTTGGAGTCAAGTAGGAGTATTTTGAGGGAGATTAATGGCAATGTGTCTTTCACTGTAATAAGTTAAAAACATTTTTAAACATTCACTGTAGTTTTTTTTCAGCTTTAATTGAGTTTATTGGTACATTTTAGGGATACAGTACAGATACATTGTTGGGATCTTGTACCTCTACATGACAAGTCTTGGTTCTCATTTTTTCCACTTACACCTGCCCTCCCTTCACCCCCTCCTCCCCTCCCCATGTACAAACACTTTATTTCCATCTTTTCATTATCTCACATTTTTTTCTTTTCCCTTTTTACCCTTCCCCTACCCGTCCCACCTTCCCTACACCTTTAGCTCCTTTCTTCCCATTTTCACTGTAGTTTTTGATCACGCCTTGTATAACTTCAAGTTGTAACTTTTACAGTTATAACAGCAGCTTCTTATGCACAACAAATGAACAAAAACCTCTACATATTTGAGTATAATTTTTGAAATATCAAACCTAAAAATATCTGTCTGTTCTATAATCAAGGAAACTGGCAATACACATACGTTTTGTCAGTTGCCAAGTTGCTTACATTAATAGTTAGCTTTTAAAATATGCCATGAGATTTAAATCTTTAGTCATACTCATTCTTTTAACTTTCTTTTTTTTTCCTCCCAATTATTTCAAAGGGGAAATAGTACTTAGGCAGATTATACTTAATTAGGGAAGGAATCTTCAAACTAATTGGAAATAAAAGCACTTCACAATGGATTTGAAGGCCAGGAAAAGTTTTAAGGGAATCAAATTCCTGATATTCGAGTTCCCTTTGCACTCTTTGAAACTAATCTGCCTGAGGACGCACCTTTCCATCTCTTCTTTCACACAATCCTCATTGTCCCTTGATTTAAAGAGGAAAGATCCCCTCCCGCAACCTGACTACAGTGCCCCAGGTAGGAAAATGTCTGGAGCCCATTGGGTCCGACAGAAACCCAGCACAGTGATGGGCCTCAAGAAAGGGACCAACATCAATAAATGTGCAACAGACCCATTTGCAGTCAGATGCTTTCCTAGTTCGCTTTCAATAAAATTATAGGAAAATTGCAATTAAACCAACATCATTAAAAATACATAATTATTAAAAATACATTGTGATACTAGTTTCATGCCACGATTTTTGCATGATTCTGACAGAATGTGAAGAATGGAAGGCATTGCTTCTAATCCCATCTACTTATTTATGCAAACAGACTTTCTCAGTATTTATAGAATAATAAAACAAAAAGAGTTGATGGGATAAAACTGAGGTGAGCTATATCTTAATTTACCAGTAAATAATTTTTATCTGCAGATATTTGGCTTAATTTTCATAAAACCACACAGTCTCCATCTAGCTCATTAGAGAGGCATTTAAAAAATAATAAAAGTTTGGGGCCGGGGTTTGAGCTCAGTGGTTCCGCTGTCTGCTTTGCAAGTGCAAGGACCCCAGTTCGATCCCCGGTACCAAAAAAAAAAGAAAAAAAAGTTTACTTTTTCTGTTTGATATAAGTTATCAAAATGTATAATGTAGTCATGTTGTTTTTACCAATAGATGTCAATAATTTGAATGAATTTGAATTTTTAAACAGCTTCATAGTCACAGGGATTAAACATGTAATTTTGAACCTTTATAATTTTCTGTGATAATTAAGATAATCAATTCAAAGACTTTCAGGAACTAAAGCATGTCATACCAAAATGAAAAAAAAATTTTTTTTTTGGTTCCTGGGATTGAACTTGGGTCCTTGTGCTTGTGAGGCACCGAGCTAAATCCCTGGCCCATATTAAAATGAAATTGTTGGTGGAAGCAAAATAGAAATATGAGGTCAAGGACAGAAAGGAAAGATGCAAAATATCTGCTTACTAAAGAAGAGGTTCCTCATACAATGCTTCAAAAAAAAATGATATGTCCGGGAGCAGCGGTACACACCTGTAATCTCAGCACTCAGGAGGCTGAGGCAGGAACATTGCCATGAATTCAAGGCCAGCCTAGGATACATAGTGAGTTCAAGGCCAGCCTGAATTACATAGTGAGACCCTGTTTCAAAAGAAAAGGAACAAACAAAAAAATAGATGATGTGAAATTTAGATTCCATTAGCTACATATTTACAGTTCTGTAATACTTTATTTTAAAATGATAGTATTTACAGTACACTGGAAGTTACATCCTTTGTAACTATATTTTAATTTAGGATGACAGATTTTAGACATCAGCTTAGTAATGTGCAAGAGGAGACAAAGCTTTGCAAAATCCTTTTGGAAGTGGTGGCAAGTAAAAAGTTTGCAGAATACTGTTTTAGGAAACTCAGCCCTGGGATCAGCGCATAAAACAGATTGGGATAAGAACGGACTGGGAGAAAGTGAGCAGGACTGGGCACCAGTTAGAAGACAGCTGATATTTTCCAGACCTAAGGAATCAGAACCATGTTCAATTCCCAAGCATAGAAATGAAGAGACCGAAGCTAAAGCTATCAGGAAATAAGACTTATTGGCATCTCTCCCTACTTCCTTTCAACTTAGGTTTTAAGTATCGTCAAAACTGAGTTTCTAATGTTTTCAACCTGTATGAATTTGAGCTCTGCCTTCTTTGCGGGCTTCCTTCTCTCCTTCCAAATCTCAAGTTCGGTGCCGGGTTAGGAGACAGTCGGAGCCAAAGTCTTGGGTGGGAAGAACTTCCAGCCTGGCGGAGAATCCACTGCAGCTGAGGAAGAGGTGCCCGGGTCTGAGCCTCTGGCCTTGGCGGCAGCTGGAGGACACAGCTGGTGCTTCCGCGGCTGGGGGCCTGCGCGAGACCAGATCCGGGGCCCTCACACCGCGCGGCTCTGCGCGGCAGAGGCCAGGTGGAACTGCGGTTCCCGCCAGCGCGCAGGGATTGGCGTTTTGTGCGCCAGTGTAGCAGAGGCCTCAAGGGCTGCTGCCTACTTCTGTGGGTGCCGTGGACATCATGTGGCACGGATCTGGGCTGGGCAGGGCCAGGGTTCTGCACGTGGGACAGTTGTCCTGCTCATTATTCTCCCATTGTTTTCCTTTCCCTCTCACTCTGCCCTGTTCCCCCCCCCTCTCTCCTCTCCTCTCCTTTCTTTCCTTCCTTCCTTCTCTGACAAGGTCTCACTATGTAGCCTGTACTGGCCTTAAACTTGTGATGCTCCTGCCTCAGCCTCCCCAGGAATGGGATAACAGGCATGTACCATCACACCCTGCATATCCTCCACCCTCTGATCATGGCCCAATCAACAACTGTATTGATTGGCACCTGGTAATCATTCCTGGAGTTTTGGAGCTTATTTTCCCAACTTTTCCAGCAATTTTGTAAGTGCTGAATCAGTCATACAGACCCTACTCGAGTTATCATCAAGTTACAACTCGCAAAACCCACTGAGCTCTAGAGTATCATTAAGTAGAAAATGCGTTCGACACGCGTAAGCCGAGGAGCGTCACAGTTTAGCCGCGCAGTCTGCAGGGAGTGTGCGTCGCTTGTCCTCAGGGCCCCTTGGCGGAGGAAGTGCCCTACGAGATATCCCTAGCCCAGGAAAAAGACCAGAATTCTTATATGGTTTCTATGGAATGCTGATGCTTTCATGCCACTGTAGTATTGAAAATCGTTAAGTCAAATCACAATAAATCGAAATACCACTAAATCAGGGTCCATCTGCCTAAAATCCCTTTGAATTTAAAGTAGCTAGGAAATAAGGGAAAAGAAAAAAAATACGAGAAAATGAAAAAATGGAAATAAAGTTTTTGTAAATAGGGAAGGGTGGAGGGGGTGAAAGGAGGGCAGGGACAAGGGGAAAAAATGAGAACCAAGACCTGTCACGTAAAGGTACAAGAGCCCAATGATGAATGTAACTGTACTGTATACCTAAAACGTACCAATAAACTCAGTGAGAAAAAAAAATAAAGTAGCTAGACTGGCTCCTTTTACCAACAGCCAGGTCCTGGCTGATGCAGAAGCCCCAGATTTCTCCCCTGAGCTCCCCCGCCAGTCTCCTGTATTGGTCCTAGGTCTTTTTATTACCCAGCAGTGCTTGCCTAGCATTCCAGAGGCACCAGGTTCAACCCCCAGTGTTACAAAGACAAAAAGTAAAGCAGGAATTCTGGGACCCACGAGTGTGGAATGCCACAGTGCTGTGCGAATCACTCCTGTTCTCCCTGTGTGCTTTAATTCTCAGGACCAGTCGCGGCATGGCTTGTTCTGGTTGGTCCTGTGCTTTGGGGAAACTGAGTCTCTTCCGAACTGTGCTGGCACAGGCTTCTCCTGATGGGGTCTGCATGGCAGCTTCCCAAGTACTGAGCCTTTACATGCTGCGTACTCTGCTTTTTCACCTCAATATTCCACTCTTCTGCAGTGGCTTCCTCTCTTCACTGCTCCACGTGCATCTCTCTGTACACTACTCAGACCATCCCTCTTAGAGCACTGCTTCTTTTCAGTTGGCTTCAAAAGTCTGGTGAGGGTCTCACTTAAAAGTCTGATTCCACCATGAAACCCTGACTCAGTAGGTCTGAGGTGTGGCTGGAAGTCACCGCGCGTCTGACTCACCAGGACGTTGGCCAGCACCTGACAAGTCTCTGATGTCAGGGCCCAGCCTCATTACTGGGTAGCACCGGGAGTAGGTGCTAGCTCCTTCCCTCTTCCTGGTACTTCCAGAAAGAGAAAAGAGAGAGACAGGGATAGTCCTCGGTAGCAGACTTGAATGGCTAGGGTTATGGTTGTAGTGCTGGTTCCCACGAGGAAACTATGAAGGGAAACCAGTTTGTGGGGGAGGATAACGAGCTCTGTTAGAAGCCTGTTGTGTTTGACGCCCAAGTGGAGACGGCGCACTGTGGGCAGCTGGTAACAGGGACCGGATGACTCAGGTCTGGAGATCGAGTAGTGGGTTGGACTCTCAGTTGAGACTCCAGGGAGTCACTGCTATGGCTAAATTTATGTTTTCAATGTGGTTCAACCATGGTTGCCTTGAGGAGGACATAAATCTATTAGTGCCATTCCCAACATGACAGAATCGAGTGTATTTTGTATTTTGCACAGTGTTGTCTAAGGGGAGAAGCGAGATTTACAGGAGAAAACTCAGCATCCCAGGTTGCTAAGAGATATCAGAGGCTCAGCCCTTTGTCTTGGAACTCTCTACTCTTACCTACAAGCTTACCCTTTCCTCCAGCCCACAGAGAAAACACATCTCAGTTGTACAAACTGCACAAGGAAAACTTATGTAGGATAAGGGGAAGAGGAGAGAATAAACGCTAAGGCGAGGGGTATGATTGCAGGTGTTTCAGCTGGCCATGTGCAGTTCCGGTTAGATAACGATGTTCCTGCAGCCACTTCTCAGGCCCTTGTGTAACGAACTCCAGACTCTTCTTCCAACCTCACCTGTTTCTGTCTCTAAAGCACCCAGAAGGTTTGTGGGTCCCCTTCAGGTGAAGTCTTACATAGAAATAATATTTCATGACTGTAACCATGCTGGATTAAATTCACATATGCATCATGTGCACATTCCAGTTTTCTGATGGAGGAGTAAAAACAAATGTAAGCAAGCGGGCTAGGAATGTAGCTCAGTGGTAAAGGACTTGCTGAGTGTGAAGTCCTGAGCTCTGCCCCCAGCACTGGGAAAACAAAGAAAGAAAGAAGAAAAAGAGAGAAATTTAAGCTAGGTTAGATTATTAAATGGGTAATGGTTCTGCATGGGCAAGGAACTTTACTTCCAAATTGTATTGGCTGCATGGTATTGATAAAATCCTGATACATTCAGAATGGTAGATGCAAACGGAACACTCCAAAGAAACGTGTTTGTAGTCTTGGTATACTACAGATAGAGAGACATGGTATGAGAACCTTGATTCTGTAATCCATGCAAAAAGGATTTAACCTAGTCATCAGTCATTAATCACCGAACCCTTAGCAGGTTCTAGACACTGAAGTTATATTTGAGAACGTAACAGACACATGGGATTTATAACCTAAATTCCATTAAATGTAGATAGACATTAAGTGATTGTAATTACAAGTTGAAGGGAATTCTGAGTGCCATGAATGTATGACAGGAGACCCACTCCTGCATAAAGTGGCCAAAGATGTCCCCTTCCTAAGGAAATGATGTTAATACCGAGATATGAATGGTGGTCAGGAAAAGGGAAGGGTTAACACGAAAGTATCTGGGGTTGGAGGGACAGCATGTGCACAGGCCCTGACGTGGGAGAGGGACAAAGGGAGCAGTCAGCAGGGCTTTCCCTAGTGACGGGACACAGTGGGGAGTGAGGGAGGCCACACAGCCCAGGGCCTGGGAGTCCATGCACTGGGCGATCTGTCCAGTATTAGTTCATGTGTCTCCAGTCCCGGAGCTACTACCCTTCAGTTCTCTTCACTCGGGCTGTGGACCAAGAGATATTCCCTCAAAAGATGGAGAAGGGGCCACAAACAAAGCCAACCAGAGAGACTTCTGACGCACAGCTTGTAAGTTTAAATAAAAAAAGTAGCAGGCTGAGCCCTGGAGAAGTCCAGGAAGCTGAGCAGGGTTGTAGTGCAGGGCCTGTGTGGAGCGTGAAGATTTGGACTGTTGTGCAGTTCACACTTCCTGCTGTGTGTGTGTGTGTGTGTGTGTGTGTGTGTATTTTAAGGATTTGGGCCTCATCATTCTGACCTCATTTAGCCATTTAACTTTAGCAACCTCCTGAAGACCCAGAACAGCAACATGTCTGGGAGCAAAGGACTTTAACATAGAGATTTTGGGCAAAGAGATATCTCACAGCTGTAGGAAAGGATGCCTGACTGGATGTACACTGGAGGTGGAAGAGAACAGAGTCAGAGATGATGCCCAGGTTTCTCACACAAACAGGAATGACAGATGTTTGTGAAGATTGAAATCACTGGAGGAAGAGAAGATTTGGGGGAAAGCTACCCAACTTAATGTTTGTTTTATTTTATTTTATTTTTTTGGTACCGGGGATTGAACTCAGGTCCTTGCGCTTGTAAGTCAGGCCACCGAACCGCTGAGCTAAATCTCCGGCCCTCCCAACTTAAAGTTAAATATGTTTTCTTGGAAGAATCTATAAGATGTCAGAATGGAAATATCAAGTGAACAGTTGGCTCTGTGGGCTTGGAATTAGTAATATTCAATTGGGTTACAGATGTTGACTCATCTGCCTAGAGATGGTGTCTTCGTCCATGAACAACGCTGCACCAGTGGGTTGCTGCAACTCTGGTGGGCTCATCGTTAACAGATATTTATGTCTCTCCGTTTTGGAGGCTGGACGCCCAAGATCAAGGCCTCAGTGGATTCCGTGTCTGGTGGGGCCCACTTCCGGGTTGTGGGTGGAGCCTTCTCACTATAACTTCAGACGGCAGAAGGGGCAAGGAGTCTTCCTATTCTGAGTGCTCCCCTGAAGCCTCACCCCAGATGCCACAACACCAGTACCTGGGCTTCAGCATAGGAAGTAGGGGTAAACAATGGATCTATGGGAGATGGTCTAGGTCAGTGATTCTTAAATACAAGTCAGAATCGTCCGGTTAGGTTGTTAAAACAAAGTGGCCCCACCCTCAGAATTTCTGATACCATTATTGTACTTTTTGAGCATTTTTAAGACTTTAGAACTATACTGGTGAATTACTTTCAGGAGTGCTCACAGGACCTTACAGTTTTACTCACTAAGAGCAAGAAAGCCCATATCAACGTAGCCTTTCCACACGGAATAGTATAATTTTTAAAAATAGAACAAGCAGGAAGGTGATCTCATTGCAGTTCTATCTTGCACAACCTTGGTTATCAGTGTGGCCTTGGAATTTGGAAAATCACCAGGGCTACGGATGGTGAACTTTTTTTTTCTTCCACACTTCAAAATAACATTTGAAGGTCCCTTTGTTTTTAGTGAAGAGAACCTTTCAGTTCTTGCATATTTGTATTTATTTTAGCACATTTATTCTGAGGGCCCTTTAACGCAACACTGCGATTCCTCACTGCCATACTTAGGAAGCAGTTCAGGTGAACGAACTGCGCCCTGATGTCTGTGACTTCATGGGGGTCAGATCGTCACTATTGACCTTTAGGCCTGCGATGAAAACACTCTGCTGCGGGGCCGATTCCAAGGGGAGTGCCACGGACATGCGTCCTGCGAAGAGCCCGCGGCAGTCTGTGTGCATGGAGCGTGAGTGGGAACGACACTGCCATTCTAGCCGACCGAGGCCGTCCCGGAGCATTTCAAGGGGGCAGCGGCCCAGAGATTCTTCTTCCAAATGAAGAGCACAGCGACCCCGTGCTCCAACGGGCACGGTCCCATTGCCCGTGGAAGCTGCTGATGACCGAGCCAGAGGCTGCGGCGCTCGGCTGCCTTGTTACCGGGGCTCAGTCGGAGCTGGGCTACGCTCCTGGGAGCCTCCTTCGGCCGATGACATTAGACGACTTGACGTGACAGTCCGCGTGTCCTTCAGAACACCTCCCTTGCTCACGCATCGCCCCCGCTGCCTCGGCACCCTGTCCTCCAGCCCCTTGGCCTGACGTCCTCAGTGCAGTGACCCTGGGCTTTCGTCCCGTCTGATGGCTGTGGGGGAAATGTTTCCCGTCATCCTCTAATTGCATTTCTTTAACATTCACCGAGTTAGTGCATCATAGCTGGCCACGTTGCCTGGCGTATTTTACAGATAAAACGCATGGAGGCGTTGCGTGACACCTAGCAACGCCAAGTCTCTTCACACCCAAAGGATGCGGGAGTTACAGCGTGCTGCACTGTGGATATAGTTTTGGAGGCCTCTGGCATCTCCTTGATGAGGAAAGAGCAGAATGTGGGGAATCGGGCTTGAGCCCCGAGGCCAGCCGCACACAGCAGAAGTCCCGAGTATCGCCTGGGCATGGCCAGGGGCTGGGTGAGCCTCCGCAGAGGTGCTCGCCAGGCAGGGGAGCCAGCTGTGTGTCTGCTGACCACTGACCCAGAGCGACCGTGCATTTCTCAGGACTGGTTTTCTCATTACTGACGCGGAAAGGCTCTGTGAAAATGAGGAAGACTCAGTGCAGGTTCTTAAATGGCAACTTCCCTTTCCTTAGTCACCAGGAGCACCCAGCACTTTATGAAGGGGATTTTCAGCATAGGAGCAGGACTTAGAAGGCAAGTTCTTCATTAGTGAACAACCTAACCCTTCAATAGTAATGGCTCAGCCAGGAGGGCTTGAGGAATTGTTTCATGGCTCTGAATTGCCCTTGGCATGGGGCCCCATCCAGCCCATCGAAACAGGGGTATCTCTGAGCATCCATCCAAATGTTCCTCAGTTTAAGTGCTCCCAACACAAATTTGTAAAAAAGGAACTTAGTGTCCAAGAATCAAGTAACTTCATCTGCGTATTATGCATGCTGACCATATTCCATATCTTTCGTGTGTCTTGTAAGTGTCTCCTCTTTTTTTTTTTAGGTTCTATGGTGGTGAAAGATGAGGATGACCCTGTTTTGTGCTCCATTGAAAGCCTCTGACAGTTTTCTGCCAGGTCTCCGAATTCCTTTTGTGGAAGATTTTTCACAATTAGTTACACCATGATCAGAACTTCAAAAATCTGAAGCTGCTGAGCTTCCGATCCCACTGATGAAGGGCAAGGCGAAACAACACAGCCTAGACATCATCTACACCTAGTTCCTAAAATGAGATCCCAGGATTTTTGGCTGAGGTTGGTCAGCTCAGTTGCATTGCTGTTTACACTAAAGAAAAAAGTCTTCTGAATTATCATTATTATTTCCTCTGAATTATTATTAATTTCAACCTTTTGATCAATTTGGACTGTTTCCCTCTAAGAATGCCTTTGCTACTGCTGCCTACCTCACAAGTGCAAGGTCCCGAGTTCAATCCCCAGTACCAAAAAAAAAAGAATCCCATTGCTAGTTGAAACGTCTCTGGTTCAACTAAGTTGATGATAAGGTCTTGGAAGAAACAGGCAGGAATTTGGGAAGAATCCTGAGATGGATTCTAGAGCCATTTCGAACCAGTTTTTGTTTCTTTGTTTTTGTTTTTTACAGTACTAGGAATTGAACTCAGGACCTTGCTTTCGAGGCAGGTGTGGCACCACTGAGCTAAATTCCCAGCACTAACCAGTTTTGTTGAACTGGTTACATCAGATCAATTTCCTAGTCCTCAGTTCCTTAATATTAGGGAGTTAAGCAAAATAATCTCCATGGTTTCTGCTGAAAATTCCAGTTATAGGAACTTATCTGTTGTATAAACAAAACCCCAAATTTCCTGTGTTGGAAATTCTGAATTTCTTATGGAGTGTTAGTGGGGTCAGGAATTTCCTAACCCTGTTTCCCACCATTCACTTCTCCTCTTATTAAATGCCACTGGTAATAAATTTCTAAATATTATATTATAGGGATAGTAAATTTGCACTAAATTCAAGGCCATATGAAGAAAGAAAAAGTTCTATTTAAAAGCATTCCTAAAATATTTCACATGATCATGAGGTTATTCAATAAACTTGCAGAAGTTTATTAATTCAGTATTTATTAATTTAATATTATGCTTTACAACTTATCTCCGTAGTCTATTGAGCAATGCCTTTCCTGTTTTGTTTAAATGTATGGAAGTTGACATTAGTGAATATATTCCAAGTCATTCTATCACAGCATATGCCTTAAGTCCTAAATTTACAGCCATATCACATTACAATTCCCTTTTGTCCTTCTGATACATTTAAGAAGGTTGGTGACATTTTTGGACATTTAGGATAACTTTTACTATTTAAAAAAAGTTGAGAACAGCAACTCTGCAAAAACTGACTATAAAAGTGATAGACCCAATTTGGCCATCACCTTATTTTTTAAAAAAATGAGGTTTGAGGGGAAAATTGACAAAGCTGAAGACTGTTAATAATGACAGGAGGTGGGCGTATGAACAAGGTGAGTAGATTGTTGTGGCAGATATGTGAATTGCTACAATTCTAAAGAACCACATCCCCAGTTTTTGTCTCTTTCTCAGCAAATGGTGGTTTCACGTTTGGAAAAAGATGTACTGGACGTTGAGCTGAGGTCATCAGAATCTATTTATTCAAGAAGGGTGAAAAACGTTCAACTTACAATTTCAGCACTCAAAAATAACAATGGGTATCGTTTCTTTTAATCTGAGTTTTACACCAGTGAAGGAGATTTTCTTTTTTTTTTGAGACAGGGTCTCACTATGTAGTTGAGACTAACCTGGAACTCACTATGTAGCCCAGGCTGGTCTTAAACTCACAGCGATCCTCCTGCCTCAGCCTCCCAAGTGCTGGGATTACAGGCCTGTGCCACCATGCCCAGCTGCGAAGGAGAACTTTTGCAAGCATTTATAAACATGACCAGAAAGACCCTCACTTTTCACATGCAGGAAGTGAGCAGGCATCACTGTTTCTGTGTCCTAAACCTCTTCGGGAACATCCTCTTTTCTGTCCACACTGTTGCTGCCTAGATGCCTGCTACTGTCATTGCTTATCCAGACAATTGCGTTAGCTTCCTAACCCATTGGTTCCCAACACTGACTCTCCATTCTGCCAACAAATTGACCGCCTGTAACACAAATCTGACCACGGCTCTCTGCTGTTACCATATCTTCCACAAATTCATGTTGCTTTCAGGATAAAAGTCCAGGCTTCAGGTGATAGATAAGAGTCATCGTCATCTGACATCTGCCCACTGTTCAGCCCTCTCTGCTCTCTAATTTAACTTCTTGTCACACGGAGGCAGGGTTACCTCCTCGAAGTCACCTTGCTTTCCTGTCACACTTCCCTAACTCTGTGTCCGTTGCCCTGCTCCCTTGGGATGACTTTCTTCACTTGCTCTCAGAGAGACTCTGACACCCTGGAAGCCTCTGCCACCACCTCCTCTCTTCCCTTGGACTCTTTTCCCGCAGCCTGGTGTTTTGCCAGGAGCTGCTCCTCTGCGATACCAGACCCAGACCGGCCATCACATGCTTCCTTCTGTTCTGAAAGGTGTGTCCTTGTTCTCTAGCGCAGCCGTCTGCCTTTCTCCACGCTGGGATGTCCTAGAAGGAAAGACTACACCCTGTCGTCCTTTTCTCAGTGGACTTAACACAACACCTGACACACAGTAGGCATCGTGCAAATGATGCTGTCGTAGTCCGTGCGTGAAGAGTCCGGGAAGGAAAAGTTTAATGCGGAGTAACTTTGAATTAGGGTTAGTTATGAAAGCAGAGGGGGTGGCCTGCCTGAGGTCTCGCTCTGCCTCCCGGCTCCCCTGTTGCTCCACGTGAAGAGCTACTTCATTCTTAAAAATGGTACAAATTCCTTTACACAAGTTGTCTATAATTACTATAACATCTGGGTTTACATTGTCTGAACCTTAAGGTTAATTGTTCAGAGTCAGAATACATGTGTCTCCCAGGAAGTTTTCATCACTCTTTAGTTTTCTGAGGTTCATTTTTCAAGGGTGTTAGATCTGCTGCAGTCTTTGTTGTTTATAAATGATTTGATATGTAACTCCTGTTCTCATCTACGGTGCCCTCAAATTTGAATAAGCAAGTTCAAATGCATGTGTATATTGTGTGACATAACCATTATGGGTGTGGCATTATTGCATACTGTACTTGTCAATGGTCAAGGAGAGGTCTAACAAGCATATTTGACATTTTAAATTTTATAGATTTATTTTAATCACTTCCTAAATATCTACCATGTAAGACAGTGCTTTTTTTCTTGATCACATATTACACAGTACCATGCTAACAAGCTGAATTATTTTTCTAATTATAAACCCTCTTATGACCAGTGGTAGAATTAGAAACAAGACAAATTCCAAAGCTCAGGCTAAATTCAAACCTTGCTAATCCTAATTGACAGAGTTTTCGTATCAATCTTTCATGATACATTATTTTCATTTTTCTTCATTTAATTACCTGAAAGAAAATTTGACACTTCATTTGGTCAGGTTGCACTGTAATTCAATGGTAAAAAAGCCAAATTGGGGTACATGAAATAATGTTTACATACCCGAAACTCACAAAAGAAAAACGACATGAAACAGCGTAAACATACCTATAAACAATGTCATTCTCCCTTATTTGTAAATGGGGATAACAATCACTTATCATACATAGTTGTGGTAAGAAAGTGTTTGAATATATTTAATTTGAATCTCTGGTGACTCTGACATATATATGTTGAAAATGTATATAATATCTAGACATTCCAGTCTCGGACCAATAAATTTATCAGATTACCTATAAAAAAGGATTACTTATGACAACTGCTGGTTAAAACTGTTTTTAATGGTATCGAAGCTGCTTCAAACTACAGCAAAAAGGCCAAAAACAGATCATGGAAAAAAATTCTCAATAAACACTGTTGACTAAAAAGAACCACTGTTAACGAAGGCAACCACCTTTCCTGATACTTTTAATTTCAGTTGGACAGAAAGGGAAGATCATTTTCTTTATTACTATGTTAGCAGTATATAATATTTACCGTCCTTGTGGGGACCTGGTACATGTACATAACGTATCTTAATTTCCTTTTCCATCCCCTATCAGCCCCCACACCCTCATCTCTGGGTTGCCTTTGCATTTGAGAAAGATCTATCTCCTCTCTTCCTATTGTCTATCTTTTATTTTGTTCTTTATTTATACTTGAGTTTCTCATGTGAGAGAAACTATGTGATATTTAAGCTCGTGTGTCTGATTTATTTCACTTAACATAATGGTCTCAAGGTGCATCCATCTTCCTACAAGTGACTCTTTTATCCTTGTTTATGGCAGAGTAGTACACTGTACTCCATTGTGTATTAATGGGGACCCCTGAAATATTATCAGAAACCTCTGCAGGAGGCCCCAGTCTCCTGCACAGTGTACAATGCAGGTCTTAGAAAAAACCCTAAAAGACAGAACGAAAAAAGACAGAAAGCAGGGTGCCAGGATGACCAATGCTGGAGTACTGAGGTGCTGGCCAGTCCAAGCTACTGATTTTTATTGGTAATCAGTTGGGGTAAAGGCAAGCTACATGCAAAGACAGCACTATGTGTAAAGAGGCATGCGCTGTGCAATTTCTATGGAAATTAACGGAAGCAAGGCTCGTAAAGGACAAGACAAAGCATTCTCAAATTAGGAACAGAATAGATAAAATATACGATGGTAATTAGAACATTGTCCTTCTAGTAAGAAAGTTTTAGTTGTGAGAATGGAATTTGGGTGTGAATTACTCTGACCTTGGCGTGTAGGCTTTGGCCGGACTCAATTCTCAGAATAAGCCGATTGTGGGGTTCACTCTTCACAGCCTACGCTGCTTACAGCCTGCTTTGGGCATAATCAAAATTTCAGTCTCCCACAGTCTATAAATACCACATTTCTTTATCTATTCATCTGCTGATGAACATATAGGCTACTTTCAACAATTAACTATTATGAATTGTGCTGCTATAAATGGGAGTATGCATGTATCGCTGTAATATGATATATTCTCTTTTGCGAACATACCTAGAAAGGAAATAGCTGGGTTGAATGGAATTTCTAGTTTCAGGTTTTTGAGGCATCTCCATACTGACTTCACAGTGGTTGTACTGGTCCCGGGCATCTTAAGAATCTCTGGAACCTTATCAATCACATTTAAAACCAAAGGAATTACAAGTGTTTACGTCTCTTCAACAATTTCTATAGTTTTTTTCTAATTTATTTTTATTTTTCACAACATACTTCTGGGAATAACCTAAGTTCCCAATGACTTTGTTTCCACAGGAAGAAATAGCTGGCAAAGCAACATAAAGTTCCATAAACTTGGGCACCTAGAAACATCACCATGATTTTGTAAATGGTTGTAATTCTATGAGCTTACTTTTTACATAAGCCCCAGCTGCAAGGCTAAAGTGAGAGATGACCAAAGCTTAACCTTGGTCCATGTATACTTCTCTTTCCTTCTCCAAGTCTAAAGGTACCTAGCTCTGGTTGCAGAGGTGGTAGAGCCAAGGGGAGTTTGGTTCTTGCTGTTATCATATAACCAGAAGGTTCTCAAAGGCTTTTCCAGTACAAACATTGGAAAATGACAGAGTGCAATGACAGGCAACATTCATTCTCACCCGAGATTGGTTGTGACAGATATCTGAGATTCTGAAATCCAAGTGATAGCATGCTGCTCTCTGCCATAACCAAGCGATACCTTTTATTACTGAACTTTCAGAGCACATTTCATGCCCTCTCAGAAGCTCATATCTGTTTAAGTTAAAAGTGTTATATGACGTCAATGCATGTAGTGAGTTCTAAATAGATCAAAACACTGTACAACATTCTGTATCTGTAATACTGTATCAAATAATAGTTAGAAGTAAATGAGTTCTACTTTTAGGAAATGTGATTGCTAAGCAGATCCCATGTTTGTAAGCACCAGGGAAAATAATAATGGCTTTGAGGTAAGGCCACCCAAACTACACATGCATACCCTTCAGTGTAGCAGCAGAAACAAGGCAGAAAAATGTACTCTGAGGTAGTAACAGCTATTATTTCTGTGCCACAAGATGATTGATGATTGAACATTCTTTCTTTCATTTTATTCTTTGTATATTTTCTGTATGGGAAGTGTATGTGTATTATTATCAGAGCATGTAATGTTTTTAGAATGACATCTGAAATTTCTTCCTTTTCAGGGTATTGTTACTCACATAGCAAGGCTTTGTGTGTGTGTGTGTGTGTGTGTGTGTGTGTGAGTGTTTGCACACATGCATTTGTGTTCCATGTGAGGCCAGAGAGCTGGCAGATGAGGCTGTAGTACACTGGGGAGAAGCTCAGGAGTTGCAAAGAAAGCAGGTAATGTGGAAAGAGCTCTCTGTTGCAAGAGGCCAGCTGTTACGCATTCCTAGCTGACAATTGCAATAGGAGAATATGGCTCAGGATAGATTTTCTCCCCAAAGCCAGATGTCTAGATTTTTATTTGAAAGTTCTGCAGGTGAGGATTGAAACCAGGGCCTTGAGCATGTTAGAGCATGCTGTACTACATCCCCAAACCCCTTTAAAATTTTTTTGAGACAGCATCTTGCTAAATCTCCTAGTCTGGCCTTGATTTACAACCCTTCTGCCTCCACTGCACAGCTGCAGTTACAAGTGCATACCACGGTGCCTGGCTTCATTTGAGAATTTTAGTATTGCAAACAAATTATCCTTTTGAAGATGTCTACAGACCAGATGTAGCTTCCAGGCAGTGCATCTGAGCCTCCACTTCATTGTTTTGGTTTATAATCTGATAAATTAATGCACAACATTTCTGAATGTACTTGACGTTGGAGTGCATACAAAAATATATCGATATTTGTGCATCACTGCCCAGGACTGTCCAGATTATGTCTCCCAATGCCTAGGTCTTAGCCCTCATCTCTGGATTACTAAGAGGAGAAAGAGCTCCTTTGTCTTTTGGTGTGTGTGTGTGTGTGTGTGTGTGTGTGTGTGGCTAGGTTAGAGCTCAAGGTCCTATGCGTGCTAGGCAAGTGCTCTATCCCTGAGCCACTTCCCCAGCTCCCAGAAGTAAAAATCTTGGGGATCTGTGTAACCCATTCACACTTCCACATGGCACAGCACCGTGCATTAGAAAGAGCGGAGCAAGTGGTGCATGGGAAAGGAGGCTTGGATTACTTGGTGGATGGTCGGATAGGGAACAGGGACACAGGAGGAATCTCAGGACTGCAAAGCAAGGCGGATAGGGCTGGCTAGACAACCTCATCAAAGAGCCTGGGCCTGAGGAGCTGCTGTGAGCTCTCTGTCAGCAAGAAGTAAAGAGGGGTGCAGGTCTTGCACCCGGGCCTGGCGCAGATGTCACCTTAGAAAGCCCCCAGCCCCCTCATGTGCGTTGAATGAACGCAGTGCGGTCCCAGGCGCTGGCCCCGGAAGGAGAGCTTCCCCGCAGGCCTCCGCTGTCATGGAGACTGATGGTCAGATCTGCACTCCTGCCCTCCCGCTCCTCCCACCCATGGGCGTGTTCCTCCCTCCGGCGCACCAGCCAGTCGCTGGGAGAATGTTGCTTATTCTTAAGGACCAGACTCATTTCTCCTACAACCTTTCCAAAATATTCTTGCATCTATTTTTCCCTGCGCTTGCCCTTCCTTCTTTTCTCCTTCTCTCTTCCTTTTCTTTCCTTTGCTCTCTCCCGTCTCCTCCCGACTTTCCCTCCTTCCCTCCCTCTCTCCTTCCCCTCCCCCGTCTCCTTCTCTCTTTCTCTCCCCCTCCCTTTGGTCAGGGAGAATGCAAGGGAGGAAAAGCTGGCTAAACCCTTCATGAGTGCACCTAGCTTTCTAAGCTTGAGGGCTGGAGAGAGGTTCACCCGACTCAGCCTCCCTGGTCTGACCACCTCCGTACCTTTGCACGGTTCTCACCTTTCTCTGAATCTGCCTTCTTCCTCCACCCACACTAGGACTCAAGGTGTTCAGCAGTGAATTGCCTGGGGTGGGAGGAGCTGAAGCACTAGGCAAAAATAGAATTCAAATTATTGCTGTGGGTTCTGAGGGGGGAATAATAACAACTGGGTGTAAGGTATTTAGCAACGCAGGAGGTTTCAGTTTTGTTTTTTTTGGTTTTTTTTGACAGAATGAAAGGAGGAAGTTTAATTGAGTGGTCAGCTAGTGATTCATCGGCACTGAAGTTTTGATGTACAGTACTGTGTGATTTTACTCCTATAACTCTAAAGGTGTTCAAGTAATTGCAGGACAACACTGTAATAAAACTTGTCCCCGTTTCATCTACACGTTGGTGTGAATACTTTTTTCAGAGCTTACATTTAAAAAGGGAATAAAATGGATGTCTAATTGTAACAATGATTAATATTAACTGACGGATATATAAGCTAGTTGAAAAAAGGCCTAGCTCTCTCATTATAAGACGTATTTACCATGAAATCTTTTTTTCTGTACTGAGGATTGAACCTAACGCCTTCGCATTGAGCTATATCTCCAACCTACTCCTCCTCTCTTTAAATTATTTTAAATTTTGAGACAGGGTCTCACTAAGTCACTAAGTTATCCATGTTCAGCTTGAACTTGCGATCCTCCTGCTGCAGCCTCCCAGAGTGCTGGGACTACAAGGGTGTACAACCATGCCTAGGAAAACCTTAATCTTATATATCTATGTTATTTAAATATGCTACGTGTGTTGATCCATTTTTTCCATTTAATGACTATTATAATATCTGCAGATGAAAGAAAAACTCATAGCACTATAGAGTCAGGAAATATTTCAATTAATGGGCAGATCTTACTGCAAATAATTATGGTAAAGTGATCAACAAAGTATTTTCAAGGATCAAAATATGGCACAGTAGGGTAACACTTTGGTGGGAAAGTGGAATGGAAATATGAGTTCAAGGAAAAAAGGAAATGAGGTATAATTTCTGATGATAAAGTTTTAAAAATATATTTTAAAAATAATGGTGTCACGTTTCTACAGTAGTTACATTCTCTTGATTATGCTTGTGTGATCTAGTAGTTTAATTTTAAATATGTGAAAAGTTATAATACACTAGAAAACACATCCTTTATTAAGTTTATGATGAAAAAGTTTAGATGGAAATTTTAAAATGTGAGGGAATCTAAAGTTTTTCAAATTATTTTAGGCAGTGCTCAAGCCAGACATAAAGAGCTCTGGCTCAGCAGCCTGGCCTTGGGTCCTAGAATCCAATGAAATCCTCTTTCCCTTTCCTTTCCGCAGCCTCCACCTTCAGAAGCGTCCTCATCTACTTCTTCAGGGCAGCAGACTGTACTAAAGAACACTGCGGGCAAATCTCAGAAATTCGCGATCGTTCAGGGGTTAGGAGAAAACATCAAGTGTGTGTAGCCAAAATGGTTTCCAAAGGCGGGTGATTCAGAAATCCACGGGTGTGCAGACCTCTCATGGCTCTAGGCTTAATCTCCCCCCCATGTTAGGGTCCACCCGGGCCTCCACGTCAGGCCCACTGCCTTCCCCGCACCCCCAGACTGGCTTCGCTTCTCAGGGGCTCTCTGATCCTCAGGCCTGAGGGCCCGGGGCTCCCTGCTCCTGCCTCACAGCTGGCTGCCCAGACTGCTGCTCCTGGGAGCCTGGGAGAGGAGAAAAGAAAGAAGGAAATACATGCTTTCTCTTGCTTTTTATTTATTTATTTTTAAAAATTCTGAGCCCCTGGGATCTCCTTTCTTGCCCCCAGGCAAGAAGATTTTGTTCACCTGGAGGGCTCTCTGTCCCTGCCTGGCTCCATCCAGGTGGCCTGGGGCCCAGGCCGGAGGGCTGAGAGGGAAAGGACCTAAGAAACTCCGGGCTTCCCATGCTGGGCTTCTCTCCCAGCTACCTGCTTGCTGTGGTTCGTGTTGCGTTATTTCAAATTTAAACAGCATCGCCATCATCATCACCCCTGTCACCACCATCCAAATCACCATCATTCGGTGCTGCGCACGAACTAATGTTTTTGGGCCGGAGACTGACTCCATCTCAATTTTAGGGCGCTCAAACAGCTGCTCCCTGCGTCGGGTCCGTTTCCCATCTGCACTAGGTAGGGAACACAGGGTGGAATGCGCTTGTCTATCACTGTGTTCTGTAAGTGAACTTCCTGGCGCGGGACGCGCGTTTCCCGTGTTTGCCAAACGGGTGCACACCCCTCTCCCGGACCGTCTTTACCAGCTTACACGCACAGCGCAACAGTGATATCTTCACGCACCTTGTGCAACAGAGCTCTAGGACTTCATCTTGCAAAACTGAAAACTGTTCTTAAACAACTTCCCTTTGCCCCTGGCAATGACCCCTAGTGCACTCTTGGTTGGTCATTTGGGTTCTTCTCGGTTTTTCCCTATAGAAAATTACAATGAATATATAGTTATCAAAATTTAGAAAAAAAAAATCTTTTTGTGGAGCCTAGACCATCTAAACGAATTGAGAATAAAACTCTCTCTTTCTTTTTTCTTTTGCTACATGACTGTCTCTTATCTGAAAACAGTAAGCTTCAAATTACAAGAAGGATCAAACAGCTCTATTTTAGTGCAGTTGCTTAACCCATCAGAGGTTAGACCACCATGAGCAGTGGAATGTGAAGGTGTGTGCTGGGCATTGTTGAGGAGACCCCGGGCAGAAACGTGGATCGGTCCACCCTCCGAGCACCTGGCTCTCCCACTGCAGCCTGCTCTACAAGGGTGCTGTTGGTGTTGGGTGACCCTCAGGTACCCAGAGGCTCCCAATGACCTCTGCTGTCAGTATACACTCTGCATTGGCCTCCCAGGCATGCTGTCCCCTGGGGCAGGACCCTTGTCCCCTCCCACTGGGTCTGAGGAGTCAGAGGTGGCTGAGGACAGGAGGAGGCAAAAAAACTTCCTTTTGTTCTATTATATATCTGCATTCTTGGGGAAAAGGCTTGCTTAGTAGAGGAAACTCAAGCAGATTTTAGTTCCAACTTAGGTAGTAGAAAATGACAGATTTTCTTTTGCCAGGAATAATCATTCTATATGGTTAGATTTCTCTCTAGAAAGAGGGTACCGGGGTGGGGGATTTAGCTCAGTGGTGCCACCACCTGCCTCACAAGCTCAAGGTCTCGAGTTCCATCCCCATTACCCCCCCACAAAAAGTTAGAAAGATGGTACCTTTCCACTAAAAAACCCTCAGCACACTGTTAGCAATCATTCCGATTCTTGCTGTTCATTAATTCGATAATGAAAGGTGGCAGTTCCTGGTTTCAAGCACTTTCTTTCTTTAATTGCTAATGAAGGGAACCCTTCCCTCATGCTTCCTGCCAGTTCTCTCCCCTTCTGTGAACTGTCCGTTCTTGTTCATTGTCCATCTACTTTCCCACATGCCTTTCAGGGTTCATTTTAAAAAGATTTAACGTTTCATATTTACCATTTGGAAAAACCAGCCATGGAAATCGACAGAAGCATACAGAAACCCTTTTCCTGTCCTGCAATCATAGTGTACCGTCATTTGCTCTAGGTTTATCTAGGAGAACGATGGCAGAGCTCACACTGAAAACTGACTTTGAGTATGGGGTAGATCTAACATGGCCTCTTGGGTTTGGACGGTGACTGGATGTTAGGGCCGTGATACCTGGGTTGCTGTTAGGAGGTGGGGGTCCGGTAAGAAAAAGAGGTCACTAGGGGCAGACCTGGAAGGATGTAGCTCAGTTTGTCGCTCCTTGTTTGACACCTTCTGCTTACTGACCCCCGTGAGGTGAGCAACCTCTTCTCCGTCTCACACTTCTGCCATCTTGTTTCTTCTTGAGAGCCAGAGACTGTGGATTGAAAGCTGAGCTAAATAAACCTCCCCTTCACATTGCAGTGTTGGGTTTTGTCTCAGTGATGAGAAAGTGACCAAGACATCTAGCGAGACCCCAAAGTCTAAATAAAGATAATGGCCTAAGTTTTCTTCTTTCAACTTTTTAATCAAACCAATTACAAGTGCTCTTCTTCCTGCCCTGCCCACCCCATGGTGGAAGTGACAGAGGACAGGCCAGGTGATCAAGTGGTCCACAAAGGGGAGTGGACAGCAGGACCACAGGAAGCTGCCTGGCAAACCACCCACTGACTTGGAATAAACCTCTGTTTTTTGTTCCGACATTCAATAGAGATAGCAGTATATACCGTAAGAGCATTAGTCCCACACTGGTGTCTTTCCATAGTCACTGCCTCCTACCTTTGGTCTTGATAATTCCCACAGAGCAAAAAACATTTCCCTTCCATTGTATATCCAGAAAAGGGCATAAATTGGTATAGGGCAAAAAGCCGGGGACTAGGAAGTGAGGGTGATGTTTCTGCCCTGGCACCAGCTTGTTAGGTGGGCGACCTTGGACCACCCTCCTGCCCTTACTTCCGGAGCCTGGGCTTTTTCAGCTATAAATTTGAAATAGTGACATGAGTGCAACTGAGTGAGGTTCAAATGAGATCAAAGTAGTCAGAGTGCTTTGCAAACAGGAAAGTGCTCTGCGGACTAGGGTAGTACTGGTGTAGTGTCCCAGTTCTTTTCCCCAAATCAACATTTCCCTCGACTTGGTTGCTTATGTCTTTTAAAATTAAAAAAAAAATAATTAGTTTATGCTTTTGATCTTTAGCAGATAAGTGGAGACTTTGGTCTCTGATACATAGAAAAAGCAAATTATACGTTCCGATGTGACTCAGGTCCGTGTGTATGCTCTCTAGACTTACTTTCATTTTTGTTTTAATTATAGCATTGAGAGAGTGGAAGACTTACAATTACACCTCTCAGAACTAGTCATTATTTTCAAAACTATTGCTCATGTCTTTAAAATAAATTATCAGGTTCTTTTATTGTTACTCACCTTGGCCTAAATATGAATTTATTAACATAATGAATATAATGGCTTAAGGGGTTTTAAAAAACATTTCCTTAAAGCTGTAATAATTTAGAAGTATTTAAACATAGAAAACATTCAAATCGCTTATTTTTAAAAATTCTATGTGGCTAAAGATAAATGTGAATATACATAGAATTATATAGCTGAAAGAATGGAGAGTTATTACTTCTTTCTCTGCTACACATACAATCTCGTATCCTTTCCATTCTACTTTAGTAGGATATACCAAAGAAAAGCCAAAAAAAAAGTAGCTATCTGAAAACAGATGAAACTGCCAAAGGTGCTGGTCCAAGTCTGCATTGATTGGTATCAACAACAGCCTCTGATCGGGTTCTCCTGCTGTAGTATATTCTTAGTATTGCTTAGCTTTCAGGAGTGGGATTGGAGGAGACCTGGGGTTCCTCCTTTCCAAAGGGCTCTGCAGTCAGCCTGTGCTGCTGGTCTGTTGGTTTTACCTTGAGTAGCAAGGGCTCCAGGCTAACCACAGCCATCTGAGCATAGCCATTCACTTCTCTTTCAACAATAGGGACCTGATATCACCTTGTATTGCTCTAAATAAGAAAAGGCTTTTCTATACTTTGGAAAGTTCAGATCTTTATAGAAGGAAGTTGAAACATTCAAATCAGCATCATGGTCGACTCATAATTGACCATGAACATGTTAATGAATATACTTACTTTTTCTTTACATGCAAATACGTATTCTGGTTATGTTTGTATTTTTTTAAATGTAAAGGGGTTGTTTCTGTCCTTTTGTTGTTGTTGTTCTTGTTGCCCAGTAGATAAATTTGATCCTTAAGTTTGTGTTTCTGATAAAGTAGAATCTGTCCTCTTTTTCTGTAATGAAAATGCTCACTGCTTTTTTTCAGGTCCTTTGCAACCTAGTGAGGGGCACTTGGAGCAGCAGAACAGATGCATCCTCCCTGGACTTGGATTCAGGAGCTGGTGACTCAAAGCAGCAGGATGACGCAGAGTCCACTCTGGCCAGGGCAATCAGCCGTGGCAGCTGCATCCGGTTTCCCGGGCAGGAGAGACAGCTGTTCTGCGGCAGTGAGCAAGGTTCTGAGCCCAGGGACTCAGCAGTGTAAGCCACAGGGTCAGCGCCTGGCAGCTGGGCGGTGACATCACAGGGCTGGCTTTGTGGAGTGAGTCGGGTGTGGTCCTGCCTGGTTGATTCCCTTCCCACCTTTGCTGCTTAAATTAGCTTAACAGTTGACTTAATGTGCTAGCAGCAAATACCAATGCTATTCACAATGTGCATTCTCTGTGCCAGAGCAATCTCTGAATGCCTTATGTGTGTTAGCTGAGTCACTTTTACAACAGCCCTAGGAGCTAGGGACTGGTAACTATCCCTATTTTACGGAGCACAAAACCGAGTTGCAGAAAGATGAGGGTAGTTGGCCATGTTCACATAACTAAGAGGTGGCTCTGAAAGTCAAACTTAGGCTGTCTGGCCTTATTCTTAAGGGCCCTGACTAATGTGCCTGCTATCTTATAACCTAGTTTTTTCATGTAATAAAATTTCATAAATGTCATTAAATGTTCATTTACATATTTAAAGCAGCAAGGATGATTCACAATGTACTTAACCAAGTCCCTATTGTTAGACATTAAGGATAGTCTGGTAGCTAAACGTCTTTCTTAATATCCATGATATTTCCTTGCATAAAAGTCCTGAATACACTGAAATGCTTGGTCAAAGAGTGTTCAAATTACCTTCCACAAACATTATTCTGACTTGAATACCCAGGATCATATGGGACATTCTGAGTCTCCAAATTTATGTTAACAATGAATATTATAATTACATAATGATTATTATTATCATTACATAATGATAATGATTACATATTTTTTCTTGTGGCCCTGAAAATGACAAATCTTTTTCTATTAAATTTGAAATCCTTTAAACATTCAAATATATATTGTTTGGCTACTTGTCCAAGATCTTTTTATAAATTGTCTTCATCATGAAGTTGAAAGTAATTAAAGACTCTTCTTGCTCTAGCCCCAACTACTTCTCTAACTCATTTTCCTACAGTCCTGAACATTCACCTTAAGCACTCATAGGGATTACTGTGTCCTCTACTAAGCTATATGAAGGTGCTACTTTTTTTTTTTTGGTACTGGGGTTTGAATTATAACCAGGCTGGCTTTCCTCTGGAAGTCCCACCTCATGGACAGTGGGGGAACTGAGTGTCTGGAGACAGCTGGGGTGGTGGGAAGATGGGTGGTGCTGATGACCCGCAGCTAACTCACAATATTCATGCTGCAAGCGTGTCCACACCGATGACTACGGGGCAGGGCTGTCAGCCAGTGCTTCACTTGTAGACTCTTGGTTCTTGACTTACAGCTTCCTTTGGGCCCTGCTATCACCACGATTGTGTACATGCCTGTGTGACATGCCCTGTAACTCACAAAGGCTCTCCTGGCTTCTGCTTACTGCTGCACTCGCGTAGCTGGTGGCAAAGGTCCACTGTTTTGTTCTCTGGCATGCCATGGCTGTGACATCTCTATAATCATTAGCTGCCCAGGGTGATGAAATGATTGTTTGGTGGTTTCCCAAAGCACCCAAGCTTAATAGAATAATACACTTATTTTGTTCTTCTGAAACTGTATTTAAAGCTCTCTAAAGTGTTTTAAGTAAAATTTGCCATGTTTTTGTAATTTTATATTGGTGATGATGTGAACACTTGTTTTACTTTTAAAAGTATATTTGTTTGTTTTTCGGAAGAGCGCTGCCCAGTTATATTGGCGCTTTGGAGGAGGAGCAAAATCCTATTACACAAATGGGCTCTGGAGAAGAGAAGCTATGATACTTATTTGCTTTTTGAATTTTGTCTTTGCCAAAGCAAATCAATGATGTGATAGTTCAGAAAGAAGTTCAGGGTACCTACTTTTTGCTTTGAGTAATTTATATTCTAAAGGTTTGTGACTTCTACAAATAAACAAAGTTATTTCACAACTGGTACTTGCTCAGGACTGAACCTTAACATTTATATAGTATCCTACATTCTGAGTGCCATGCCTGAGAAGTCATTTTTATTACAAATTGTCCTTTATTTTGGAAACAAAATAAATTTTTAGATTATTTAACACAATATGAATGCATACTGAATTTACAAAGAGATCAGTTTGATTAAAATATTTGACTATTAAATGAATAAGGATTTAACAATATCATCTATTACATAGAATTTTTATTAGATATGAATTATCTGTGCCTCTGTTAAGTATACATATACACACATTTATTTGTTTATTTATTCTAAGGTATATTACCCCAAGATTTGGCAGGATATAATTTTTACATTATTATTTTAATCGTATCATACCTGTTTCTCCATAAAGGTTTGCCTAAGAAGTGAAAGTGTTGGTAATGACAACTTAAAGAAGTGTTCTCTTCTGATTATTTATTTTTGGAGATATTCAAAAGTATTAAGAATGTAAAAAAATTCCTGAGCCATTCATAACAACTGTACAGTAGCTGTAGAAGAAATGTTAATAAAACAAGGAGAAATCACAGATCACTAGGCCTGAATAAGTCCAGTAAAGATAGAAAAGAACAGTAAAGAAAGAAGGATTGGAGGGCCAGGAATTTGGCTCAGTGGTTCTGCTGCTTGCCTCTCAAGCACAAGGACCCGAGTTGGATCCCTGGACCAAAACAAAAACAAAACAAAAAAATAAATAAAAAGAAGGATTGGAGTTGGGAAGAAAGTGAAACGTTAAATAACTGACCCAGCCAAAGCTAGAGGGATGAATTGCTAGCTTTGGGTGCAGAGGATTCGCCGCCCCGAGGACTGCCCTGAACTTCTGTGTGACCCTCACACTGCCCATCCATTTATAATGGACGCGACGCAGGTCAGACATTGTATCAAATGTACAATGACTCAAACAAGTACCATGTCAAGACCTGTCAGGGTGCTGTGCTTGACAAAGTCTGGAGCTGGGCCACCTTCTGTCTGGTGGCTTTACTGTACTAGCCTTGAAGGTGGGGCCTTCGTTGCCTCAGAGCTGAAGGTGGCTCTCCACCATGTCAGCTGGCTTCACACCCGTCTGTGAGAAAGGCGCAAGGGTTGCAGAAGCCACGCCAAGCCTGCCACAGTTATTGCAAAGGACCCCGAGGAGCAGCAAGCCTGACCAGGCATCCATATGGTGGAAGAGTAGTTAGATTCAGAAAATAAACAGCCTTTACCCCATGCTAAGTCTGCCTAGGAAAAGAACGGTCACTCTCTGAGATGTCCCCCTCAGTCTGTGTTTGTCCTGTAAAAGAAGAATCTGGGCATAAGGAGGATTATGTGGCTTAGCTGTCCCCCAGGGGCACAGTGCGAGCTGGGGGGATCTGGCTGCTTACAGCTGGGGTGGGGTTCAGATGCAGAGACCGAGTCTTTCCTGGGCACTACACGAAGTCAAGCACAGAGACGCCTTTGCCCTTGGTCGCACTTTGATGTGGGTGACACAGTGGCTGTCAGAGTGCGGTCAGTACTGGCCATGGCTGGGAACTCTTCAGGCCTCCAAGTCCTACACCAGACTTCAGAGAAATTCTTGCAGCGGGGCCTAACAACTGTGTTTTAACAAGCACTCTGGGCGATGTGGAGCAAATTAGAGTTTGAAAGCCATGGATTTAATACAGCTGGCTGAAAGGGGAAATCGGAATACATGTTTGATTGACTGTTGCTCTGCCTTTAATTTCTGCAGTTCCCCAAGATTACAAAGCAGTAAGCTGTTCTTTTACTTGCCCTAGTGTAACATCCTCCTTCCACAAAGTGGGAATGCTCACATATAATAAGCAAACAGCGCGTGGGAAAGAGCCCTGTGGGTTTGGTTGCAAAGAGGGGAGAAATGAGCTGCTTGGAAAATAATCTGGATTCTGGTATGATCCTGTTTTGTATGCTAGAAACTGGATATTATTTTCCTCTTCCTATTCCCTTCTTAAGTATATTAAGTTCCAGCGTTCTTCCCTGAAATGAATACCACGAACTGCCTGTGCCCAGGGTCCTGTTCTCAGAGCAGAAAGAGGAGAGCACATCTTCATCAGAGCACGGTGTCAGCCAGGCACACCTGGCAGTCGGCTCTTGGGTCTCCAGGGGATCAGCTCCAGGACCCTGACCCAGACAGATTACAGATGCCCAAGTCCTTCGTCCAAAATGGCGCAGTATGCAACTTATGCACATGTTATACACTTTAAATTGTCTTTGGATTATTTACAATAACTATTAGAATGCTACGGGATTTATTGTAATTCTATATTTTTAGGGAATAATGACAAGAAAAACATCTCTACATGTTAGGTACAGATGCATTTTCCCCCTTAATATTTTAGATTCAAGGGTGATCGAATCCAAGGATACTGAACCCACAAATCAGAACTGGAAGGTACAGAGGACCCCCTGTACAGAATCTAATTTGGGGAGGAGTCTACACTTGAATTTGATGCACAAAGAGCCTGTCTGCTATGTCCACCTGCTCCCTGGGAGGGAAAGGTACTCAGCAACAAGAAATAGTCAAGAATGAAGATTTTCCCAGGACTGGGGATGTGGCTCAGTGGCACCACACCTGCCTGGCAAGTGCAAGGCCCTGAGTTTGATCCCTGGTACCACACACACACACACACACACACACACACACACACAAAACCCCAAACAAAACAAAAACCAAAAAAACAGAATGAAGACTTTCTAAGCCCAGATCTTTTCCTATCCCTGCATGCTCAACAAATAGTTTTTCATGACTACAATGATTACAAAATAATGTTCTGAAAGCAACATTACATTAAAAGACACTTATTTTTATTTCTTCATTTGCCTTGCTAATAGTAATTTGTCTTTATCCTCTGTGTGTGTTAGAATTCATATTACTACCCAGGTACAAAACATTTCAATTTCCCTTTATTTAGAGACAGTTCGATTTGTTGAGAGAGATGTCTCAAGGACTTTTAAATATAATCATTTAAAAGAAACAACTCTATGTTGCATTCATAAGGTTGTACGTGGGAGGTTGTCATTTTTTGCCATTGGAGATTTAATGTGAAGACATGATCACTCCTGATTCTTCCTAAGCTATTCTCTATCCAACCTTCTGTTGTTTGTTTGTTTTTTTTTTTTTTTAGTACCGGGGATCGAACTCAGGTCTTTGCACTTGCAAAGCAGGTGCCGGAACCACTGAGCTAAATCCTCAACCCCTCATCCAACCTTCTGAATAATGCTCTCCGAATGTAAATGGATCACCCCTTGTCTCACTTTCTGGGTGCCAGGACAAAATACCCAACACCCACAACTTAAAGAAGGAGAGGTTTATTTTGGCTCACAGTTTTCATGGGTTATACTCCAAGGCAGAAAAGGCATAGAGGAAGTGTCTGGGGAGGACAGCTGCTCTCCCCATGGCAACCAGGAAGCAGAGAGAGGAGGAGGAGCAGGGAGGGAGCTGCAACCCTCCGGCCCCCAGGTGACCTGGCCCCCCCAACAGTGAGTCACTGTGAACTCATCCGTGGGCTAATGCACGGGTGGGTGCAGCGTCCCTGCGGTCTGAGCACCTTCCACACGCCCCACCTCTGAACACCCTAGACCTAAGCATAACCCCCTCCTTTCTGGGCCCCCATCCAGTGTAGCGAGACCTTCAAGCTCCTCAACATTTTCTTCCCACCCCAGCCCCCTGCATTTCCCTCAGCACCATCTCAGCCTTCTCCCTCTTGCTCAAACTGGCTTTCCTTCTGGTTCTTAAAAAGCAGCTGAATGCTTCTCTACCCAGGCAGGGACGTACCCTTTGTCAGGAATGGTTTTTTTCCTAACCATTCATGAGGTTAATTCTCACTTGTTCCTAATTTCTCAGCTTGATGCCTTCTCCCTGGAAAAGTCTAGTGTTCTCTCTTACCAACCCTTTCCCTTCTGGTCAGCTGTCACAATTTGTACTCATGTGTTGATGTGGTGTTTGTTATTTTGTCCACATTCAATTATAAACCTTAAACATTAGAAATCACATCCACTTTGTTTACCTTCCTACACGTAGTGCTTGACACATAAGCTGGTACTCGGTAAATATTTAATGATTGGATGACCAAATATCATGCAGCAAGAAGGGCTCTGTGGACTGGAAAATAAATGATAAATTATCCTAGAATTTTAACATTATAGTTTATTGAATTTGATTATTCATGAGTGAGCTATGCTCCAAAATTTGCAAACTGATTGTCTGTCACTCAGAGTATATTGCTGTATAGACAAACTTCTGTTGTTGATCCTTCATCTGGTGAAAGTAACAGTTTCAGATCTCAGACCACCTCCATTCATATATTAGTGTCACTAGATTTTAGCTTTTAGGAAGCTGAAGGCTGCCACACGTTTTTAGGGCCTTAGGTTTTGTGAATTTAAGAATTGAGTTTTAGGTTTCTTCTCTGGATGTCTTTTTCATGATCTGAATGTTTGGAAGAGGAGAGAGAAACAGTGTTGTCAAGTTGTGCTCAGAATAAAGGGTAGTCTTAACTTCCAGGGAAAAGAGATAGCTTCCCATGGTTGTCAGGAATGAGTTCTCCCCCAGCATGCACTGAGGTCTCAGCACAAAATGGTGGCTTCCAGTGTGGAAATGTGTTTGTGCCAGCGGGGACCATGGGTGGTGAGGGTAAAGGAGGGGAGTGGGCCTGGGCTTTACCCTGTCTGTTGTGTCCCTGTTTAGTCATAGTGGCAGCTGCACAGCCCTAACTCCACTGGAATGCTGGCTCCCAAAGACCTCCTCGGCAGGCACGGGATGCTGATGGGGTTCTTCAGGAATCCCATGTGGGCCAGGCATCCCGAAGACTGTTATTATCGCAGGGCTCTGTCCTTGAGGTTTGTCCAAATCCAGTTTTGCTTCCAAGTCTTTCCCACCCATAGAGGAGCTACTATGTTTGAACAGGGCTAAAAATCCCCTCAGCAGAACAGGGGTATCCTCTCCACCCTGACTAGTGTTCATCTGCCTTTTGCTTGCTCCCCTCAGTGTAGTCAGCCCACTTGATATCTGGACCAGTTTTACTGTAACACGTCACCTCCAGTGACATCTGCTTCCCTGAACTGTCACCTGCCTGTCTTTGACTTCTCCTCTGGAGCTACAAAGTTATGAGGAAGGATATGTCAAGTCCTTGTTCATCATGCCAGTTCTTCAAGCATTTGTCAGGTAAGATAGCCTCAGATCTCTCAATGGCATCGTCTGTTTGCAAACAGTATATTCATGTAGAAAGTGACCAGCAACAGGTCTAGGCAGACCCGAATTCAGCTAATTTTTGTATTTACTTATTTATGTATTTATGTGTGATTCCCACAAATGCACAGACTATCCCAGTGCTGATACATGGTACAAAAGAGGGTGTGTGATTCAATGAGGGCCTGAACTAGGGAGGGACTTGACCCAGCAGGGGAAGGCAGCTCCAGTGCACAGACTATCCCAGTGCTGATACATGGTACAAAAGAGAGGTGTGTGATTCAATGAGGGCCTGAACTAGGGAGGGACTTGACCCAGCAGGGGAAGGCAGCTCCGGCTCTCTGAGCGGTCTCAGCTGAACCCAGGCTGACGGGCAGGACACAGTTAACCAGCTCCGTGGCTGGAGGACACGTGACGGCGACATCACTTCACCTCTTGGATCTTTAATTCCTGCAAGTGCAAAGGGTTATAGGACCTTCTCCAGCATTACAAAGATTGCTTCAAAGACCCATGAGATGAGTATGAAGATACTATAAGTCCTATGATGTTATCCACATTAGAGAACACCCAACAGACATTTCTACTTTCGATATTTTTTCGTTTGTTTGCTCGTGCTCTTCCTTTCCTCGGAAAATCACCCTGTTTTCTCCATGATTAACCACTCTGTACAATCTTTATTGCCCACCTTAGGTTCTAATTTCTCTGGGGAGCACCCCTGGGCACAGGGGCTCAGGACCATTTCTCTAATGTGAGAGTTACAAGTAGGGCTTGGTGTCCTGAGTTTGAGCTCTGGTTCTGCTACTTACTTCCTGGTAGCCTTGGGCACATTTCTTAATATTCAATTTCCTTCCTCGTTCACATGGGGTAATACTATAATAGCAGTTACTTCATAGGTGTTGGAGAGGACTGAATGATGTTATAATTTGGATTAAAAAGTCCATCAAAAGGCTCATTGTGTTCAAGGCTTGTTTGGCATCTGACGGGCTTTGAGGAACTGATTGGATCATGAGGGCTCTAATTGTACCAAGTGAGTTTATTAACTGATAGGGCTGTCAGAGGTGGGGCCCAGTTGGAGAAAACAGGTCATGGGGTGTGCCTTTGAAGGGTTCGTCTTGTCCGGGGGCACCTTCCTCTCTGATTTTCCCACCTGTTCTGCTTCCTGGCTGCCATGAGGTAAGCAGCTTTCTTTTGCCAAGCCCCTCCACCATGATGTTTCTGCCTCACCACCGGCCCAAAGCAAGGGAGCCAGGTGACCATGGACTGCACCTCTGAAATCATGAGTGGGAATAAACTTGTTTTCCTGTGTATTGCTCCTCACAGTTATTTTGTCACAGCAATGGAAAGGTGACTAATACAGATGAACATGTTAAAATTAAATAAAAATAGAGAGATGACCCTTCAACGAAGGCAATTTTATTTGAGAATAAATAAATGATAGGATTACAATCCCACAAACATGCATAGGCAGGGTAGCATCTGATGTGTTCAAAAAACAAACATGGGGTTAAAGGCTTATTGGAGAAAGAGAAAAGTTATGTGGGATATTTTGAAAGAAAGCTCATTACCACTTGTGTTATGCAAGAGTTGGCCAACTCTACCTGGCAAGTGGCTGCAGTTATCAGGTAAAATTAAAGTCATGGCTATTGTTCTGAAGATAATTGTTGAATATAATTAGTCTTAAAGGCTAGGTGCAGTAGTCTGGGCGTCTGAGTCAGGAGAATGGCCAGTTTGAGTCCACCCTGTGCAATTAAGCAATTTAGCAAGACCCTGTCTCAATATTTAAAAAGTTAAAAAAGGGCTGGGGATGTGGTCCAGTGTGAAAGCCCTGGATTCAACTCCCAATGCTGCAAAGAAAGAATTAGTCTTAAATTATAGCAGAGTGCATCTTTGGATTGGTTTTAGGAGACAGTTCCTTAGGATACTGGCTCACTGACCTGAGACCGCCCCCGCCGACTCTCTTCAGTGGGGTGTGACAGGAATGACTCTGTTTTGCACAAAAATTTTCACCAATATACACAAACAAGTCCCTTCCTGTACCTTGCCTGTGGCCTGGGTCCTCTGACTGCTGACCCCTTTTGAGAATGCGTCTGAGGTTTTCTAGTTTAAAGCTTATTTGCAGAATTTAGCTTGAAAAACACTTTGAAAGTTTTGAATGACATGAAGACAAATTATTTAATTCAGAAATAAAGTTTTTAAAGGTACTTATATTGAAACAAGGTTAAGTAGGTAAGATTCTAGCATTGTCTTTTGAAAGATGGCAACTACTGCTGTCAAGACTACAGCCAAGGTTGTAGTGGCAGAATATTAAATTTCTACCTCAGCAAAGGAGTGAAAATGTGCTAAATTGATTGAGTCCATTGATTTAAGGTTCTTATGCTTACAGTCTGCAGGCAATTGTAGTTCAATAGTGCAGGTAATTTTCTTCTTTTTAGAGTTAAAGAATCTGCAAAACAGAAACTGAGACAATATTGTACTTGCCATTTAAAATATAATCCCTATCAGCACTACTTTGCATTTATTTCATACCTGTGATACTTCTCATGCTCTACTAGGGCAGGGATTGTGAAAGATATGATGCACATCTCATTCTGCAATCAATAAAGTTAATTTAAATTATCCTCTAACTGGCCTGGTCTGGGATTAACTCTTGAAAATAAGCCTTTCTGTTATAACCTAAGGGACACAGCACAGTTCAAGGCTTAAAGTTCAAGGAAAATCTATTTTGATAAATGCGTGAGCCAGACCCTTCATTATGGATAGGTGCATATCCCCCTGGTGAGGGGAGCCTTAGTCTTGGTCCCGGAGACACCTGCCCTGTACGGAGGTGCAACACACTTTCCTCCACCACCTCAGTCCTGTCAACTGAAGCTTTCTTCCTTTTTCCTTTTGGTTCTGAAGCATAGCATCCAGTCACGTTTACCTTGCTTGCTGTTTTGACAGATACTAAGGCTAAGATCAATGCTTCTATTTGGATTTTGCAACCATTTTGATGAGAAGGATTCAAAGAAAACATAAAAATCTCCCTGGAGCACTTAATTAGGAATCTGAAGATGCACATACAAAAACGCCATCACCATGTTTCTGTGAAGTTCAAAACTGTCATTTTTCTTCCTTATAAAATTGGTCATAAGGAAAATGTGTTATGTTCTACTCATTCTTTTTCTCTGTTCTATTTCAGCATTATTTCCTTCTCTCTTCTTTGTAGTTTTCTCTACCCCCACATTCATTTTCTCTTGATGAATCCCTTGAATGATGGATATTGGATATCAGTGCTCACATTTTTAACACCTTTATTAAATTTCATACCTTTCATAAAAATCCAGGTAGAGAATCAGGAGTACAGAGAGTGTCACTAACTTCATCTTATGGTCAAATCCCTCTTCCTGTTGCCCTAATATTTATCAATTATTATGATCTTCTTTATTCATCATGAAAACTTTATTTTCCTTACTAGATTAAATTTATTTTAAACTGCTACATACAGTCATAAGAATTATGTGTTAAAGGGACACCATGTAATAGTTTGATGAGTGAATACTTTGTGTTATGTATGAATCTAATTAAATGTATCCATTTCCTCCAACATTTATCATTTTTTGTGGTAGAAACTTTCAAAATCCTTTCTGCTAGCTTTTTGAAATTATTTTGTTATTGTCTTTGGATCAGGCACAGTAATAAGAAATATATTGAAGAAGTCTATTTTTTCTTTTAAATACTCATTATCCTATTTTGATAAACTCCAAACATATAGAAGGTTTGAAATAATTGTACAATGAACACCCATATGCTCACTCAGACATACTCTTCAGTGAGAAGTTTCCTATAATTGTTTTATTTCCAGCTGTACATGTATCCGTTCCTTCATCACTTCATTAATTCACCTTAATTTTTTAATATAATCAGTTGAAGATGTTAGTATACTTTATCGATATAGGCTTCAGTATTATATTATTATTGTTATTATTATTTTGGTTGTATGAGACAGGGTTTCACCATGTAGTTCAGGTCAGCCTTGAACTCACTATGTAGCCCAGGCTGGTCTTGAACTCACAGCGATCCTCCTGCCTCAGCTGCCTCGGCTAAATGTATATTACTAACTAGATTTTTATTTTGACTTACAGTTCTCTTTCTTTCCTTAAATAATATGTGAATGTAACGATCTTCTACTGTCTGTCACCTCAGGCAAATAGTGTTCTATTTTTTTTAATATCACAGATTATGTCCCTTTTAAAACTTCATATACAAGTAGATAAGATTTTTATCATTCAGTATAATTTTCTTCAGTACTGGGCACTGAACCCAGGGCTTTCAGACTGAGCTACATCCCCAGTCATTTTTATTTGGAGACAGCGTCTGACTAAATGATTAAGTTTTTCAGGCTGAGCTCAAACTTGCAAACCTGCCTCAGCCTCCCAGCGTGCTGGGATTGCAGACATGTATCATCATGTCCACTGAGCACAATGTTTTTCATTTGACTGAGACGTGGACATGGCCCTGTGTGCATCAGTACCTCCTTTCCATTGCTGAGTAACATTCCGTCATGGGACTGAGCACAGTCAGTCTGTCCATTCACCTCTTGGTGAACAACTGAGTGGATTCCAGCTCTGAGCCATGACAAGTGGAGCTGCTGTGAGCACTGCAGAACAGTGTTTTGTGGACATAGGGATGGACCGCATTCAGAGTGGAATCGCTTGGCTGTGAAATCTGTGTGTGCTTAACATCACGAGACACTACCGGGGCTGCTTCCCAACGTGATCACTCTGTTTTACACTACTGCGCCACCGGCATGTGGGCAAGTTCTGGGTGCTCCACGCTCTTGCCAACCTGTGGTGCTGTCAGTCTCTTGAATCCTCACTCTTTTGGGGGTGCCTATGACACCCTACTGTGGTGTTCATCAGCATTTCCCGGTGACTGGTGGTGTCAGGACTCTTTCGGCAGTGAGCAGGCATTCTCAGAGGAATGTCTACTCAACACCTGTGTCCACCTTTTATTGGGTGGTTTATGTTTTCTTGAATTACAGGAGTTCTTTACAAATCCTGGGTATCAGTTTCTGGTCAGATGTACCTCTGTGAACCTGTTTCTTCTTTGACTTTATCCACCTTGACCTTCATTCTGTAGCAAGAGAAACCATACTAAACAACATCCACACAGCTCACCCGAAGACCCCTAGGCCCTTGTAAGTTAAGGCAGTGGATGCTCAGGAAACTGCTGGCTGCCAAGACTGGCCTTTATCAGTGGTTGTTTTCAGGTTGGGAAGTAGTATGCTTGCTTTCCTAGTTTACTTTAAAATAGTTGTTTCAGCTAGGAGTCTTTCTGTCTACAAAATAACAAAGTTATCTAGGAAAAAAGTGATTAGTGCTATTTGTGGTTGATCATAATAATAAAGTTGATCATTCTATGTGTTTGTGAGGCCACTATATTTTTCCCAAATATTTTTCACAATTTTATTATCAGGAAATAAATTTTACCGTCACTTTCATCTCTAAGGAAGAATTAATAGTATAACTATTGTCACTGTTATGGCAAGTTATCGGGGTGTAGTTCTTACAATCAAACTGAAAATCTCAGAGTTCAAGTACTTTTGCTTCATTGCTACAGTGTTTGTAAATTAAAAGATGGGCAGCAATTAAAATATCCACCATACAGAATGTACAGACGCTGTTCAGATAACTTAAGTTCCAGAGTACATGGGACACCTCTCTTTTTTTTCCCCTCATTGAGTTTATTGGTACATTTTAGGTAGACAGTACAGTTACATTCATCATTGGGATCTTGTACCTTTACATGACAGGTCTTGGTTCTCATTTTTTCCCCTTGTCCCTGCCCTCCCTTCACCCCTCCTCCCTTCCCTATTTACAAAGATTTTATTTCCATTTTTTCATTTTCTCATTTTTTTCTTTTCCCTTATTTCCTTTCCCCTACCCTTCCTCTTTCTTTGCCCTTTCCTACTGAATGCGCCATTTACATTGTTTTCTATTTTCCTTTGTGACTTTATAACCAGAGACTTACAGATGGGAAGAACTTCAGGTCGGTTTTGTTCCACCCCCCTCATTTTACAGAGGAGATGAACTCAGAGGAATTAAAGAAATATCCCCAAATAATAGCACTTACACTTGAGGGGGTTAAGCTTAGATACCCATCCCCTGATTTAATATATATTTGGTTCCATATTTTTCCCTCCGTTCTCAAGCCCTGTGGATCTGTGCTTTGAGATGCCACTTAGGGTTCTCCTTCCTCTCTAAGTCTGCCTGTGGTATTAATGCTGTCCAAACTGGGTGCTTCAACAGCCCTTCCTTCAGTGAGTCACCAGCCTGGTCTTCTTGCCTCAGGTCTGTCCTGCGCTCTCCCGTTTCACTCGTTTTCCTAATATAGGCTTTCTTTTGCTCCAGAAACTTCGGGGGTTTTGTTGAATCATTTCCTACCTTCTTATCCCCTCCTCCCTGCCTCTCTCCCCTCCCCTCCCCTCCTCTTTCCTCCTTTCTCTTTTTGCTCCAGACAGGATCTTGCTAAGTCGCCCAGGCCGATCTCGAACTCGTGACCCTCTTGCCTCACCCTCCTAAGTGCTGCGGTGAAACGCGCCTTCCTCCCGGTCTGGCTCTTTCCCTCTCTCTCTGCTTGCAGCAGGCTGCTGTTTCTGCTTTAGACTGAAACTTCTGAACCCACGAGTCAAAAGAATCCTTTCCTCCTCTAAATTGTGTTTTTTGTATATTTTGGTCCCAGCAGCAGAAAAATGACCGATACAGTATTTGCTGCGACGCCTCGCCTGGCAAGGGTGTGTTTTCCAGCCTTCCTAAGAGGCACGGACCCAAGCGGCAGCGCCGGGAAGGTAGGCTCAGGTCCCGACCCAGCGACACCGCGCGGTGAGGCGGGGAGGCAGCACTGTGCGGCCCGGAGGAGGCCCGGGGTGAGGAGGCTTCGCCTTCCGACGAGTGGAGCAGGCACAGCTGCCTCCTGGCCGCCGGGGTCCTGGAGTGCCGGGCACGGCGAGATCGGGCACAGGGCTCCACCTGGCGCTGGGAAAGGAGCCGGGAGCAGCAGCTGCGACTCCTGGCTCCTCCCGGGGAGGGAGGCCAAGGGGCTGTGGCCACACCTGACCCCGAGGCTGCTCCGCCCCTAAGAGAGAACGCTCCGCCCCCGAGATAGGATGCTCCGCCCCGAGGTGGGATACTCCAGCTCAGATTTCTGCGGCCCAGTAAATAAGACTCCACCAACACATAGCCCCAAGAGAAGGGCATTGGGTGTGCGTCCAGGGAATATTTTGATAAAGAGTAGAATATTTTTTGTGCTCGTTTAAAAAACTCTCGGGCTGGGGATTTAGCTCAGTGGCACTGCACCTGTCTCGCAAGCTCGAGGTCCTGAGTTCGATCCCAACTACCAAGAAAAACCTCTCAATTTCTAAGTGAAACAGAGACACAAAACAACAGATCTGTAGACATTCTGACTTTTCAAGGAGCACTTTACAGCAAATAAATTGGGCTGCACTGGGTTCAAATTCAGGATATTTCCTGCTCTATAAACTAATTTTGATTAGTACATCTTGTTTCTTTTTCTTTTCCGTTTTTTTTTTTTAAATTATAGAAAAACTACCACATGAAAAGAGAGGGCGTTATAATGAAACCCCTTGCACACCTTGCCTGGTTTTAAGAGTGATTGACTCAGGGCCAACTTTGTTTGATTTTTCCTTTCTACCCTGAACTTTTTCAAGCCAAATGTCAACTAATGGAAAAGCCCCCCGCCATCTGTATTCCATTTCGACTCTATGTTGCATTTAAAAAATAGCAATTCTGGAATATCACCAAATAACCCAATTAATATTCAAATTTCCTCACATTTCTTCAGCAACCAATTTATTTAAATCAAGATCCAACTAAAGCCTAAGCGTTCTTATTAGATTAATATATACAGAGGTGTAATCTTGTGGAGGTCATGGATGTGCACAGCATAGGCTGCAGGATGGCTTTGCCAGTGTGCGCGTCCCTGCAGGCTCACCCGACAGTAGACACTAAATACGGAAAGCTTTCAGGTGCCACTTGGACTCAAAATTTAGTTAAAAAACCAAGGGCCATGGGTATAGCTCAGTGGTAGAGCACGTATTTCGCATGTGCAAGACCCTGGGTTCAATTCCCAGTCTGCTACAAAACTAAACAAAAATAACTCCACACAAATATACATCCCCCCAAATCAATACACTCCACAATTAAGAAACTTAAAAGGATACCAACAAGGTCTACCCAGTATATTTTTGACATACTTCTTGAAGATTTTAAAAATTTAGTTCTCCCCATTATCTTGTTTTTCTCTTGGAATTTATTTGTTGATGAAACTGGAACATTTGTTCTATAATGACTTTTTATCAGTGCATGTTTGTAGCCCATAATGTTTACTTTTCTCATAGGGACTTTGTAAGGATACATAACACATCTGAATTCTTTTTTCATTCTCTTCCCCTCACCTTACTCCCTCATCTCTTGATCCCCTTCCCGTTTTGGAAGATCTATGTCCCTACTTACTATTATCTGTCTTTTACTTTGCTTTTTATTTGTATTTTGGGTTCTCATATAAGAGAAGCTATGTGCTATTTAAGCTTGTGTGTCTGATTTGTTTCACTTAACATGTTCTCAAGACGCGTCCATATTCCTACAAATGACTTTCTTTATGGCAGGATGGCATTCCATTGTGTGTAAATATCACATTTTCTCTATCCATTCATCTGTTGATGGACATATAGGCCACTTAGAAGATTTAGCTTTTGTGAGTTGTGCTGCTGTAAACATGGGCATGCATGGATTGCCATAATATGATGTCTTTAACACTTTGGGGAAGACACCTAGAAGTGGAGTAGCTGGGCCTGATGGAAGTGAGACATCTTCATACTGATCTCCAGAATGGGGACTGTACTACTTTACATCCCGCTGACAATGTAGGAGGCTTCCTTTTCCCCAGCAGCCTTGTCAGCATGTGTTACTCTTTGATTTCTTGGTGATGGCCATTTTCTGGAGTAAGATGGAATCTCAGTGAATGTCTCTAATGGCCTGAGGCGCTGATCATTTTTATTGGGTTTATTGGCCTTTTGTTCTTTGGCATAAAAGTGCCCATTCATTTCAGTGGGCCACTTTTTTAGTGCATCTTTTATTTAGGGAGGGGTCTGATTTTTTGCAGTTCTTTATGTATTCTAGATATTCGTCCTCTGTCAGAGGAGTAGCTGGCAAACATTTTTTTGCATTCTTAGGTTGTCCAGTCATGATTTTTTAAGAATTCTGGATTGGGCTGATCCCATCTTTATAGTTCATTGGACAGTTTAGCGTCCTGCCTCCAACACTTCCTGCAAACTGGAGTTAGGTCTCGCATCTTGATCAGAGTCAGGTTCACCCCAGATGCCGCTGTCTACCTCAGCATTGCGCACTGTGTGGTTGTCTCTCCTTCTGATGCTAACATTTACCAGTGGAGCCGAGTTGTCGCCTGGTCCTTCAATCACAGAGTCCCCTCTGCAGTTCCAGATGCTGATCTTCGCTCCTGTGGACCATCACCACCTGGCCCATCATTTCATTTAGACCCCTTTTGTCCCTTCTTACAATAAGGTCTTCCAAAACTTCAAAGTTTTTTATTATTATTTTTCATCGTATGCAGACACTCCTCATTTAATGACCAAGTTCTGTTCCTGTGAAGAGTTGGTTAAAGGAATTTGTCGCTAAATGAGGAATTGTACCATTGTATGTACATCACAGTATTCAGAACAAAGAAACAATCAAAGGAAACTCCAACTTGGTGTCTTTGCTTTTATTTGTGTCACTCCCATATGCAGTTCTGTAATGTATAACAGAAATAAAAGTACAGTACTTTTATAATGTCCTCATCTGAGACATGATAATAACCACTTCTAGGATTGCTATGAAAATTAAAGAAGTTAAAACATGGAAACTACATAGACCAATGATTACCATGTTATAGCGAGAATGAAATAAAGATGAACTACCATTGTCATTAATATTGCTATGTTGTAATCATCATTTCAATTTTTATCAATCATTTCAGTTTTATCCTTCATGCCATAATTTTATTTTAATATTTCTTTGACTTTTTTCTAGTGTTTATGGAGATTAATAGAGACAATGTAATTAATATATTTTCATATAATTTTGCAATCTCTGATAAAAACACAATTGGCTTATATGTGATATAAATGTAATTTTTGTCACTTGTTGCTAATATAAATGAAATTGTTTTTTTTTTTTAAAGACGAAGAATCATTTTCTACAAAAACAAGTTAAGAGTAAGATACTTTACACTGTTCAGGCTACCTACCTTGCATATGTTTTCATTTATGAACAAAAAACCCAGTGTATTTTATGTGCTAAACATTTAAAATGCTCTTCAGTAGACTGTCACGGGATGTTGGGAGGTTGTGCCCTCAGCACACCACGTACTGGTAGAGAAACAAGGACTGGCCAGGTTAAGTGACTTGTCCAGCCTCACCGGACCGCCCAGTAGCACAGGTGGGACTGATTGCAGATGTCCACTCAGAACCGCACCTGTCCGCACTGTCTTTCCAGTCCACTGCACAGTGCTGAACGCCCTTCCATGTCCTACCACTGATTCTCACACCGCCACCCGATGGCCAGACGTTAAAAGTGAGCAACCAGAGCTGCAGGCTCAAAGCTGCACAAACACCATGGAATCTAGGACCCCGCCACGTACAGGGGCCTTGATTGGTGACAGGCAGTAAATGTGCATGGTAATGCATTGGCGTGAAGAAACACACCAGCTTTTCCCATGGCCTCATGTGCTGAGCACGTCTAGTCACACGGGCGGAGACAGATATGAAGGTAGACTTATGTGGCAGATTATATTGTATTTTTGACTCTTTTTTAACTTTGAATCATGGAGAATTTGAAATATACATGAAAGCAGACAGAATGGTACAGTGGATCCCTAGGAACCCAGAGCTCTGGTGTCTATCAACCTAAGACCAGTCCTACCCAATCTCTCCCTTTAGCCATCCCCTTTTGTATTATTTTAAAGTAAATTACAGACAAAAAATTAGCTTTATGCTAAATAAAAATCAGGTTCACATCACATGTAAGCCAATCAGGGTTATGATCAGAGGCTGTAAAATTATATGAAAATATATTAATTACATTGTTTCTATCAATCTCCATAAACACTAGAAAAAAGTCAAAGAAACATTAATTCGTTAAATCATTTCATCTTCACATATTTGGAGCATGTTTCTATAAAAGACAAAAAAGAAAGCAGAACTACAAGGTCAATTATCATACCTAAAATTGCAACACAAATTTTTAAAATATTATCAAATAGGCAGTCAATATTCAATTTTTCTTTTGTTTAAACATTTTTGACTTAAATTTTTAAAAAAATCAGGCCCTAGTCCCATGCCTGGTGATTCTTTCCTCTTAATCTCTATGGTGGCTTCCCGCTTTCTCCTTGTACTTTATTTGTTGCAGAAAACTGATCATTGAGCCTTTTGGCTTTCCCTAAGATCTGGACTTGGCTGCTCTTACGCCCATGGTGTAGTTATAAGTAGGCCTTAAACATTAAAGAATGCGCTCACGAATATTATCAGGTTTGGCAAGACTGAGTTAGTCTTCCTTCCATCGCCAGAAAGCAGAGTGAAGAATCGAGTTGGAATTCCGTCAGAATAGGGAAAGGCACAGTCTAGTCCCTCTGGTCGTAGCTGTGTTTTTCTTCCTTTCCTAGGGGAATGGACCTTCTGTGGATTTGTTCCAGCTCGCTGTTGAAAGCCAGCCCTGCCTTACGTGGCTCTGAAGATAAAATCTGCTTGGGGTGCTTTTAAGGCAGGAACTTTAGAAACTAAAGGCAGTGGTGTCTTCTCTTTTGTATCCAAAGGGTTTATCAGGTAAGTAACGGGGTCACAGCTACACTGCTAAGCATGTATCGTGTAGAAGATCCTCGATACGTGGCAGTGACTGCAGTACCACCAGCACAGTCTTGGTCCCTTCCTTAATTCCAACACCTTTGCGTGGTGCTCAGGATTGAAGGCAGGGCATGCTGAGTTCATACTCTACCTGTGAGCTCTGCCCTTAATTCCAGGGCTTCTAATGCGTTTCGGGTGCCTGGGATCCACTCAGCTTTCATTCCGTGCCCTCTTCCGGACGCTTCTCTGTAGCCAAGCCCCTGCCCCACCCCTCCCCAGCTCATCTCCCAGCACCCAGTTTACCCCGGGGTGGGGTGGGGGACTGTTTCTGAATGCTGAGTCCTGCTGTTCTAGAGCCCCGGAGTAGAAAGGATGGCTCACATTTCATTCAGGCAGGGTCCCCTTCTTTTGAGGAAACAAGCAAAAAAAAGAAACATCAAAATGCATTTAATGCCATTAACCTGCATTCTACCTCATTGATAAAAGTATTTGAGGTAAGTATATCTTAAGTAAGACATTTATTATAAATAAAGTCATGAACTAGCAAAAACAACAACAACAACAACAACAACAACAAAAACAAAAACATGTGAAGCTGCAAGTTGAAAGAACGGCCTGGACAACTTGTCAAACGCAAGATTTCCGCAGCTTCCCCCTGGACAGTCTGCTTCCCTTCCCTGGGTGACCTGAAGAGTTGGTTTGGTTTGTTTACCTTTAGGTCGTTCATCTGACCTGATGAATTTAAGACAAAGCACCAACAGACTTGGTGAGGACAGAGACATGAGGGTTAGGGACATAAATGGGAAGTTTCTGGGAGAAAAGGAACTTGATCCAGTGCTGGTTTGTTTTCTCATTATGAACACACTCATCCCTCAGTAATTTGGGGGAGATGGCCTCAAGGAACCCCAAAGATTCCAAAATCTGAGGATGCTCAAGTCTTGCATAACACGGGTAGAATTTGCACACATCCCCCCATATACTTAAATCACCTCTAGGTTCCTTGAAATATCCAATACAGTCAAATGTTATGTAAGTAGCTGCACTGTGTTATGGAAGAAGAGCAAGAAAAAGTTCATCCATAGTTATTTAATGCAGATGCAATTTTATTATTTTCTTTCTTTTTTTTTTTTTTTTGGTATTGGGAATCAAACTTGGGACCTTGCACTTGCAAAGCAGGCTGTGGCACCACTAAGCTAAATCCCCGGCCTGCGTAGATGCAATTTTAAAACAGTATTTTAGATTTGCAGGTGGTTGAACTCCCAGATGCTAAATCTGCTAGCATGGAAGGCAGACTGTATATCTGTGTGGATACTGGTAATAAGAAATGAAAGTATGGGCTTGCATGGTGGCACATGTATGTAATCACATACTCGGGAGGCTGAGACAGGAGGATGGCAAGCTTGAGGCCAGCCTGGGCAACTTAGTGAGACCCTGTCTTGAAAGAAAAGGGATGGGAAGGATTGCAGTTGGAGACATATCTCAGTGGTAGAGCCCTTACCTCCCATGTGTAAGGCTATAGGCTCAGTCCCTAGCACTACAATAAGTAAATAAATAAAGTCACTGTATTATGAAAACCTATAATGTTGATGAATAGACCCATGTTGAAGTCAAAAGATTCAGAACTAAAGTAACAACAACAAAAATCATCCAAGATTCTAACGCTATGTAAAAAGGTATAATCACAGTCATATTAAGGATCTCCTTATTGTCTATATTATTACTATTTTATGAAAAGAATTAAGCATAACTTCAAATGTGTTTAAGTTGTATGCTTTATCTAGTCAGAATGGTAACTCTCCTAGATACCTACTGATCTCTTTATACCACGTCCATAAGTAGTCATATATGTAACGTGTTGCCCTTGTAACCTTAAAATGCAATAAAAAACTGCAGAGATAAGACTGTTCCTTTATCCTTATTTTTTGAAGTTTAAGGCAAATACCTTTTAGAATAGCAGTTTACTCATTCTGTGACCCTGCTTCTCCAGAGAATTGTTTTTCATTTCTGTGCCATCCTTGAATTGAATTACACACTTAAAAATGCCCTCTGCCTGGTGAAGACCAGAGCTTACACAACAGGAAAACCGCCAGCCTTCACACCTCTAGGCTCTGCCCACTGAGGGCTTAGTCACAGTGAACAAGGGGCCATCACAGTATTGATGAATATTTGAATAAAAGTGCATTACAGTAAAAGACACTACCATCAGTCCTCCTTAAAATCCTCTCCCTTGCTCCAAACTCACTTACTCCACTGTTCTGGCCACTTTCTGAGGCCATTCTGAAGTCTTCTTCCCTGAGTGTCTTTACAAGGTGCGATCAAACTACAGTGACTGCTTTTGAGCACCATCCACCAGAAAAGCAGGCTCATGGAAACGTGACCGTGTGTCCTTCTGCCTCCATTCCCCGGACCCGGCACCGTCTGGTTCTTCCCAAAAGGCAAAATGACCATGAAAGGGGAACATTTTGAATGGATTCAGGACAGCAGGGCAGCCAGGACAGCACGATTAAAGACACTCATGAAAGAGGACTTCTGGACCTGCTGCGGAAAGTGCCCAGAACGGCAGCATGAGGGTGTTCAAAGGGAAGGGGTGCACTTGAGGGGCTCCATGGTCATGTGTCTTTCTCTGTAATAAAGATAAAAACTTCAGGTGTTCATCATAGTTTTCAGTTACTCCTCATAGCTCCTGAAGTCTCAGGACCGCTGGGATGGAGGTACTGGGAAGCTCGGCTTTCGGGGAGGCTGCTGCGCCCGAGGGGCAGGAATAGAGGAGCCAGGGCAGGGCTCGTGCTTCCGAGACTCAGAAGTTAGGATGTCGAGGGGCCTCTGGAGAGCCACAGTTTGAGGTCTCCAGGCCTTCTGCTTTAGGATCCTGTCGTATGCCATGGCTTAAAGGTGAGATTATTAAAGTGAATAATTCCCCAAGGACCCAGTTTTTGCTGTTTAAATCTCTTAACAAACCATGGCACAGTAGGACAGAGGGTTGATAGAAGAGGTTTCTCAGCTGTGGTCGCTGTCCTTTCCCCAGGGTCTGTGGCTTAGCAGTTTATTGTCAGCGACCTGGCTTCGGGCCAGAGACAGCTATTTCTAAGCCTGTTGCATTGAAAGCTATTGGCATTCAGAAAAAATTCCCAGTTGCTCGGTGCTTCTCAGATGCTCAGCGCTTTCAGAGGTTTGTACCATGCAGTACATCTGCTAGTTTAGTAGATATTGCTTCTTTGCCTGCTTTATGTCAAACAGTGCAGTACTGGCGGATCAGATGCTGATTGTTGGAACCAGCATCGAAGAGCCTTGATCACATTATCCAAAAAACTCAATTTGGTTTCCACAGCCTTGGACTGCTGCCTCTCGTACTTACCAGCCACATCATCACATTTGTTTAGCTGTCCCTAAAGACTTGTGTTTCTCACATCACAAAGAATAAGAAACAATGCCTTCAGAGTTCCCATAGCACCAGTTTTCATCAAAGGAAATTGTATTAGAATTATTTGGAGCCTTTTGCTTGACGTTTCTCACATCACAAAGAATAAGAAACAATGCCTTCAGAGGTTCCCATAGCACCAGTTTTCATCAAAGGAAATTGTATTAGAATTATTTGGAGCCTTTTGCTTGATTTCCTTGTTGGTTGATTCAGTCCATTCCTTTGTGCCTGCCCGTCCATCTGTGGAGAGATAATTACACCTGTTCCTGGTTTACCTTGGAGGGAGGTTACAGAAATTTGTCTTAAAAGTTGCCAAAGCTTACTGAGTATGGAGAAGTCTAATTGCAAGAAAATACCCGGTCAGTTTCAGTTGTCCATATATCCATGCACATGCGTTACTATATTCATTTTCATTAAATGAAAGTTGACTCGTCTTGCTGTGTGTATGCTTGAGAGGAAGGAATTTGGAGAATGGAAAAATCAACCACAAAAGCAAGTTTTAAATAATTCATCTTCATTTAACTCATTTGTGTTCCCAGTTCGAAGCTTAAAGACATGAGCTAAAAAATAAAAAAATAAATAAAAAGTAACATGTAGCAAACAGCCCTTTTAAACTCCACTGTGCAGTTTCTAATATTTTTCTGGCTCGTGATCAGATGTGATTCCTGAGTCAGAAAAGGTTTCTTTAGGTCAGCGTAGCTGTTTGTTTCTGCTGAAACAGTTACTGTGTAAATCTTGGTAAATCGCTCAAATGTTTTTTTATTTTATTTTTTTGGTACTGAGGATCAAGCTCCGGTCCTTGTGCTTGTGAAACAGGCAGCAGCACCACTGAGCTAAATCCCTGGCCCTCAAATGTTTTTTCTGACTGTAAGTTTTCCTAAAGGTTTGAAAGAAAACCAAGAGTCAGTTTACATAATTCCCAATAGTATGCCTTGTCGATTTTGCAAGAGATAAGGGTATCACAGATAAGTAGGATATACCAGTTTCTTCCAAAATACCATTTGACCTATTATTAAATTTTCATGGTCTTTCAGGGAGGAAAAGCAACAGCTGTTTCCTGAAAACTGCTAAAATAGCATTAGCAGTGTAGGGGAACAGAGTCAGGAAAAGTACAGCAGATGTTTATAAACTCGGGAAGTGCAGAGCGGAGTAACTCCTGGTTTCCTCTGTCCCACAACTCTCATGTACGACCTCTCGTTCTGAAGATGAGAAGCCACCATTCGTCAAGGCCTGACGTGTGCTAGAGTACGAAGCGTGCTTCCCAGATGGGCAGTGCTGGCATCAGCTGGGAATTTATTAGAAACGCAAATCATTCACTCTGAGCTTCAGCTCAGGAGCCCTCCAGGCCTATAAAGGGACTCTCAGAGTCGGCTCTCCCTGGGTGAGGCGTCCTCTGGACAGAGGCAGGACAGTGACCACAGAGAGCACGAAGCCTGCCCTGCCATGCCTCCTTCAAGGCTACTCATCTTTCTGGTCCAGCTCAGGACCAGTATTTTGGGAGGGGAAGGATCCTCCTCTGGGATGCAGACCTCATTTCAGATAAAAATACTCAGATGGAGCTGGTATTTCAACTTGTGGTTAATACCGTGTGCTATGAAAACGAAGCTGTGCTCTGCGGCTTCCATATCGCCAGCTAGAGAGCTTGGGAACAGGCCCGAGATGGAGAGAAGAGGGGACAAGTCAGCCTGAAAAGAGCTTGAGTGTTATCGTCCCTACCGCCTCTCCCACTTCTCGCTCCCCTTTCCTGTGGGCCTCGGGGAGCCCCGCAGGTGCAGGGTGCAAGCTGGATGAGAGATGCTGAGTCTGTGCGGCAAGGCCAGGCCCCACCCACCCGTCCAGCTGTCTGATTCCCAGCCCAAGGCCTGAGGCGCACCTTAGCTCTTCGCAGCCATCTAACACCCACCCCTCCACTCGGTTTCTCTCTCCTCAGACAAAAAGCAGCACCTGTGATTTAGCTTTGATTTCAGCAGATGAAGACCTGGCTCCCAAGTGGAGCCCTGCCTCCAGGACCTGCGACCCCCAGGCGCCATGGGATTCCTCACGTTTGAAATCAATATGCCCGGAGAGGTGAGGGATGCTCTCTTAGGAAGCTCAGCACATCTTTCTGCGACACCAAAGAAGAGGAAGGAGCAGGCTTTGATTTTCACCAGTGCCTTAAAACCAGTGTGTAAATATGTGAAGGGAAAGGGAACCAAGTGGACGCCGCCTGAGACATCCGCTCTTCATTTATTCTCACGTTAATGTACTGTGGTGATTGCTATCCAGCCGCACACGTGGAAGACGCCTGTGAAGGAGACACAGGAAGAAGACACAGGCTGTCTGGGTGGTGTGAGATTAATATGAGAGGATTAGTATCCCGCTAGCGCTGAGAGAAACCCTGACTGCAGCAATTAAAGCCGAACTTCCTATGAGCGCTTGACCCTCGGGTTGAATGGAGGCAGTTATCCAGCAGCCTGTGAGAAAACGTCCGCTTTGGTGCTTGAGGCGGAATTGGAAAAAGAAGAGTTTTTGAAAATTCTTCCTTATATTCCTCCGTCCTAATTGCGCTGTCCTGGTTTAGTGTGCGGAATTTCTCTTGTCTGGCTACTCAGCAAGTCTGTCACTGTTGCAGTTTCCATGTGTCCTTGGTACTGCAGTTGCAGTTTTCTCCTAGCCTCTCTCTCTCTATTCCACCTGTGAACACGGTGACCATTTATAAGTAAAAGGGGCTTCGGGCATCAGGAACTAATCAGGTCTCCATCAAGTACCGACTGCATTCATGCTATTGATGGCTTTTTTTTTTTTTTTTTAAATAAAAACCTGAAATTCTTTACCCTCTTGAGACTCAGCTGAGCATCTGGCCAAGGGGTGTGGATATCAGTGTTTTTGTTAAGTGACAAGGTTTTGATGCTCTGACAGCACGCCCTGGAGGGGGAACTGCCCCTCGCGCTCCCTGGGTGGATCCAGATTTGATGGGTGGTGGGAGAAACAGGGGTCCTGAAAGGAAAGGCCACACGTTACAAGCCTCGGGTTGGCATTCACCATGACCCGCTGATGGCATTCTGATTCCACGAGGAGAGACGGGCACCTCGCTGTCAGTGGCTTGAATTTAGCTCAGTCCCTCTTCAGCTACTACTGTCAGAGAGATACGGACACAGACGGTCCTTCTGAAGAACAAGTCTGGGACAGAGAGGCACGTGCAAAGTTTGAAAAAGGTGTAGATTTTTGAAAACAAAGAAGCTTTACATTAAATATTTTTGAGAAAAATAAACAAGGGAAACATTAATGGAACTCAATAAAAAATTTAAATAATCACTTGCAAATCTCATTACTTTTAAAAATTAAAATTACTTTAAAAGATAACAGGAGGTTTAAGAAAACAGATACGGGGGCATTTTGGTGATTAACTACTTTGAATAAGTGAGGCTGCTTATGCTAAAGTGGATTGTGTTATTAGAGTGGACCCAGAGGAAGACTCAAAGATTCACTTTTTTAGCACAATAAAATCGTATTCAAAAGGGTTTCCTATGATATGGCTATCTTTCTTTCTACCTCAGGTCAAATCGATGTTCCCTTTGTATATTGGGATTCATGGGAAGGTAAATTAAGAAAAAAATAAGCCACAGTTGAAGTTTAAAAAGGAAGCTACTTAATGAAGAAGATCTTTAAAGAGCGGATGAGTCAGTGTGTATTCAGAGGCTTTTGATCAATGCTTGCAGGGATGATTTTTTGCTGAGAACAAAGACACCAAAGAGATAGCCACTGGCAGGAAACAGGAGGGAGGGAAGAGGCCACTGTGGAGCCCCGTAGTCAGAAAACATTTCCCAGACCTAATTGGCAAAGCCAAGTGGAGGAGCAGACAGCCGCTGGGGAAAGATTCACAGCCACAAACAGGTGCAAAATGCAGACAGTGGAAAGTTCTACACAAGCAGACATGTCTGCCTATTAAGGTCATCTACAGCATATTTTCCATGCAAAATGTCTTCAAGGAAAAAGGTTGCGTGATTTAGCAGCTGAAGGGCAGCCTGCCATTTCCCTTCCCCCACAGCTGACCCTTGTCATAGGGCAGCAGATTCCCCTAAGTCGGACCAGGACATCTTACAACATATTTCTTCCTTGTAATCAAATTAATTGTCCTACAGGCCTTCAAAAGAGCACACGAGCCCACTGCTTTGAAGATGGTCATTTATTTGGTTTTTATTTTTTCGAGACCCTTGTGTGCCTGAATGGGTCCTGAAAGAGACTTGGGGACAATAGGACTTCTGTGCTGGAGAAGTGTCAGCTACAGTGAAGCAGCTTTCGGGCGAGGCTGGAGCTGGGGGCAGGCTGCCAAGCTGCTGAAAAGGGCTTTGGAGATTAACTCTGGTGTTGAGAAATTTTGGGGAAAAAATGTATGTACAGAACACATGGAAGTTGGGCATTAAAAATCTGCCAAAATATCTGTGAAGTATTTCTTTTTAAACAGCTAGCTGCTGTCTACAGAACTTGCAAAAGATTTTGTGAAATCACTGTGTGCATTTTTTAATGAAAATCTTTCTGTAATAAGTATATATGCCTTGTTATCAATTTCCCTAGGAGATAAAATCATATGATTGTTGTGGAAAAAAAGTTTAGTTTTAGTAATTTTTCCTCTGAGGTCAGTTAATGGGAGTTTCCTTATATTAAGGAGAAAAGATAGTAAAGAGGTAAGATTTTCCCATTGTGCATCTCCTGTTATTTGACTATGGTTTATTTTTCAGCCCATTTTGGAGAATTAACGTCATTGAGCATAAAGCTAATAAGTTCTTCATGGGTTTGAAGCAGAGTGGGAAAATACAACCCAGTTTAAACCCTACATCTTCTGATAATCCAGTGCTGTAAGCCAAGTCCAGCCATGCCATGATTGAAAGTTTGCAGAGCAAACAGTACAATTGGAGATGATTGCTCCTTATTGGGGTGAGATCTCGATGAGGCTTCTAAAGTGCCAAGTATTCTGATAACATTTATGTTAACTTTTACATTTTGCAATAATCACAAACTTATAGAAAAGTTAGTAGAGCAATGTAAATAACATTTTTCCCAGACTATTTGAGAATAATTGTTAATCTAAATGTACAAATACATATATATGTGTATGTATGTATATATATATAATTTTTTTTTTTTTTTTGTACCAGGGATCAAACTTGGGACCTTGTGCTTGTGGGGCAAGCAGCAGCACTGAGCTAAATGTCCAGCCCTACAATTACGTTTTTAATGAAAACAACAGCATTTTCTGTAGCCACAACGTGAACATCAAAATCTGGACAGTAATCTTGATACATCACTGCCACTTAATCCTCAGGCCCACCCAGTATACTCAGTTGAGCCAATAATGAATTCTGCAGGAAGAGAATCCAGAACTGGAGCCCAGGGGCCACTGGTGGCCCTGACTCTGTGGTCTTTCTGAAACAGTCCTTCAGACTTTCCATGGCTTTCACGACCTGGATACTTTCCATGATCACAATTCAATAATGTGTAGCATGTCCTTCAGTTGGGTTTGTCTGACATTTCCTCATGATCAGATTAAGGTTACTTATTTCCGGAAGTGATTATATACTGTGATTTCTGTTTGTTCCATTACTGGCAGGGTTTACTCAGTTAAGGTGGTATATACCAGGCTTCAGAAGAAGTTTTCTGGGGTGATACTTGGAAACTGGATCCCTGTTCCTCATCAAACTTTCAATGTATCTATATGTATCTTTGTAGTGTGTCTAGACTCCTAGGGACTCATGGTTCCCTGCTTTACTAGATTATAATTTCTTACTCCCTGCTGTTTATTTTGGTACTTAGATTGACCCATATCACTGGGATGTGACCTTCTGTCATCTTCTCGTCATCCTTCGAGCACATTCTTGCCTCCTGGTGCTACCAGATGTTCCAGGCCAGTCGGCTTCTTTCCTTGTGCCAGGTGTGTTAGTTGACACAGGGATATTGTTTGTCCAGGATTTCATCAGACAAGAGCAGGGAATACATGTATATACCTATGTGTATAACATATGCATACCTGTGCAGCACAGGTACATTATTATGATATGTGTCATAACTTTTCTATTGAAACCTGTAAATTTACACTGGTACCTTCAGTTCTACCTGATGCGACAGGTTTTAGTTTTATTTTCTCATCGACTAGCTCCATCTTCCTATGTAGACCCTGAAATATTTGAAGACTTAAAGGGACCATCCTTGCCCCGTCTCTCCTTTTTGGGGGAATAGTGAAATCTTTCTTAGAAACACAACAAAAATTGTGTTTCATCCCACAAAAGAGATCTCTATTTGTTTCTGAATATTTATTCTCCCATTTTCCCCAGTAATTTTGTTCTGACTTTCATCTGAGATTATCACTGACTGGGTATATTCCCTTAAGCCTGTATTTGGCAAATGACTAAATTCTGGTCAATAAAATACAAGCAGAAACGCTGTGTAGAACTTCTGGGAATTATCTTTAAAAGAGAAGCATTATCTTCCTTTTGTCCCCTCTCTTCCTCTTTGATTTCTAGAATGCAGTCATGATGGTTGAAGCTTTTGTAGTCATCTTGACCACAAGGACAAGGTCTGGTGGAACAAAAAGTAGGAAAGAACTTATGTCCTCATGAATTCAGGAGTCTGCCCTATGAGCTTTGGACTACCCAACTGGGTGAAAGAAGAAAACCTGTGTGTTTAATTTGCTGTTAATTTGAGTGTTCATTAACTCTGGTGAGCCTACTTCTAACCAATACATGTGCCCATTCCCAAATCAACGACTGGCAAGAGGAACTGTTTGTATCTAGCTGGTGCAAATGGGTTTGGGGAAGTCATAGTGACTACCACTTTAAGTACCTGTTTTTTAAATATATTAAATATTTCGATTAAAAATATAGGGGAAGGGTAATAAGGGAAAAGAAAAATATGTGAGATAATGAAAAGATGGAAATAAAGTGTTTGTAGATGGGGAGGGGAGGGGGGGGTGAAGGGAGGGCAGGGGTAAGGGGAAAAAATGAGAATCAATACTTGTCATGTAGAGGTACAAGATCCCAACAATGAATGTAACTGTACTGTATCCCTAAAATGTACCAATACACTCAAAGCTGAAAAAAAATAAATCACTATGGGGAAACAGCCTTCTTAGTATCTACATAAGAAACCACCTCTCTGTAAGTGCTGTTACATCTTTGTTACAAAGCTTACAATAGTTATTTTCTGGGAAGTGCCGAGGAATCTTACGTATGACTAGCTTCAATGGGTTTTTGAACATTTTTATTAATTTCAAGAAAAAATTCCTGGCTGCCTTTTCAAAGGCCAAGTTCCCAAAATGCATTCTTTGATTTTTGGTTGATTCACTTCTATTTAATTTCAACACATGAGTTTAATAAAAATGTTCATTATTCCACTGAATGCAAATTTAAAACCTAATATCTTCAGTCCTTTCCTTGGACACTTTAGGTTTGGCATTTGGATTAGATTTGTTGAAGAGACTATTCACTAACTCTAAAAATCAAATGAGGGTCAGGGATTTAGCTCAGTGGTGCCACTGACTGCATTGCAAATGCAAGGTCCTGAGATTGATCCCTGATATCAAAAGAGGAAATAAAATCAGATTATATTTTCTCACTTCCAGGAACTCATTCTTGGTCAGGAGAATGGAATAGAACTTCTAATTTTAACATCTCTGCTTAAGAAACTATCTTCCATGTACAAATGATTCATTCAACCCACATTCCAATTCCCATCTCTTTCAATTCCAAACACTGAAGGTGAACTTACAAAAAAAACCTAATCTATTTTGGGAGCCAATATCTATGATTTGTCCACATGGTCCCAGGATCCCGACCCAATGAAGGTGACCTTTGAGTAACAGAAACTTTGAGCGGGAAAGTTGCTTAAGAGGCCCCTGAGCTGCCTGCTGATGTTCTCAACATCAACACCAGTAGCAGGAACTTACTACACCTTGGTTGTTAACTAGCTGCCCACTGCACCTTTTTGAGCAGGATTGCAAGATCTTTGTGCCTCCAATTTATTTTATGCTCTGATTTTAAGGGAGATCAGAGTATATTGTTAAAATTCCCAAGAAGCAGAAATATTCCTTTTTCATCTGAAAGCCAGCTCTAGTGTTTATGACTCTATAGGACAGCTATGTAAAGATAGGACAATTCTGTCTTCTGTAGAAATGAAAAACACTCCAACAGCATATTTCTACCAACGCTTCATGAAATTGAAGCCCGTGTATAACTGTGCACTGGTCTCTTCTCTTATTCAGTCACTCATATAGCAGCATCATGACTTTGGCCACATCTTTCTGCTAGGTTGGCTATTATTTCTTACCTTCTTTATGTTTTTAAGTTAAATTTCTTTTGAAGAGAATTTTCATATAAAATCAAAGTTGCTTTGAAAAAACAGAAGTTATCCATAAAAATAAAAAGGGAAATTTAGTGAACTTTTAAAACAGCCAGGTGAGGACATTTCTGTATGACAAAGGCAATAAGATTCATTTGCTAGGAAATATTAGTTGTAGTGTTTCCTGGATTCAGTGGTATCTTAGTTATTTTCTTGTTGCAAAATAGCCAACACCCACAAATTTAAAAAGGAAAGGTTTATTTTAGTTCAACGGTTGTATAGGTTTCAGTCCATAGTTTTAGTACATGTGCTCCAAGGCAGGGCAACAGGGCACAGGGCATCACAGAGCAGAAACAGTTCATGGTGTGGCAGGCAGGAGATAGCAAGCAGTGAGCCTCCCTTTCCCTTCTTATTCCATCCAGGCCACAAGCCTATTGGCTGGTGCCATCCACAACCAGAGTGGCCTTCCTATCATCCACACCTAGAAGCATGCTAAACCAATAAGTAGATTATCTAGTTCTCCAGTACTCATGATCCAGCTACCTCCCCAAAGCCCCATCTACGAGTACATGAGGCTTTGGGGGGACATCTAGATACAATCCATAACATTTCACCCCCCCAAAGGCTCATGTGGATCCCTTTATGAAAAATGCATTTAGTTCATCTCTAAGAGTTGTTAACGTCCTAATAGTTTCAGCATTGCTGAAAAGTCAAAATCAAAATTCTCCTCTGAGGTTTAAGGAAAACTCTTAGCTGTGAGCTCCTGTACAAATAAAAAGAAAGTTAAACACTTCCAACATACAATGAAGCAAAGTATATATCCTCATTCCAAAAGTTATAAATAGAGGAATAGAAAGGAATGGGACTAAAGCCAGACCCCCAAATCCAACAGGACAAACATTAAGTCCCATAGTCCCATGTCTAGCACCCAGGGCAATCTGTGGCAAGATGTGAACTCCAAAGGGCTTGAGTGGCTCTGCCCCTACTGCGCTGCTGGTGGTCAGAGCCCTCACAGCTTCTCTCTTGGGTCAGCTTTGCTCATTCCTTGCAGTTTTCCTCAGACAACACACATTCCTGGTTTCTCTACCCTTCTGGGGTCTCCACTGCACCTCAGCTTCACACTCACAGCTTCAGACACTGCTCTCTCAGGGGTGCACTGCCTGGCCTCTCAGGCCTTCTTCTGAAATCTGGTGGAAACCTTCCTGACCCTACAACTCTTGCATTCTGCATACACCTAAAACCAGCACCATGTGGATGACACCAAAGTCTGTTGCCAGCAGGAGCAGTAGCCAGGCTTCCTTCTCTTTTGGCTGTAGGGTTAAATGCCTGGATTTCTGAGCACTATGAACCTAATCTTGAGGAACAAATTCCTTAGGTTGCTACCATTCTGGAGCATGGTGCTCTGGGGCTGTCTTCTCAAAGCAAAGACCTTTTCAATTTTTAGGCTGCAAAAGGTGGAGTCCTCCTGGTTCTTATGACCCTCAGGCCATTTTTCTATTATCCTCTTCCGAAACACTTGGCTTTTTATCTCTAATACTTTCAGCAATCAAGTTCTTCTCTGATCCATCTTCACAGTACAACTTTACTGAATCTTTCTTTCTGGCTGAACTCAAAATATTTTAAATCATTCTGCTGGGCTCTTTGTTCTTGATTCTCACATTAAAAGTGCCTCGCAAGCACAAGGACCTGAGTTCAATCCCTGGTACCAAAAAAAAAAAAAAAAAAAAAAAAAAAAAAAAAAAACAAAACAAAACAAAAGAAAACAAAAAAACAAAAAACTCCCAACAATAGCCATGCCACTTTCTTAACATTAGCTTAACATTAGAATTTCTTGAAATTTCTTCCATCACATTAATTAGTTTGCTGCACTTAATGTCTGTCTCCTGCAATGTCTCATGACAGGAGCAAAATGCAGACAAATTTTCTGCCAGAGTATAATGCATGTGATCCAGAGTCTACCTATCAACGGAGTCCTTCTTCCCAACTGAAATCTCTGGAGCCTGATCTTTTCTGACTAAATTACAGTCAACATTCTGGCCTTTTGATCTCTGACCAGAATCTCCCATCAAGCTTGGTTTATAGCATTCCAGGGCTGCTTCTCCAGCTGGTGTCTCAAATCTTTCCAAATGCCTCCCACAAACCAGTTTCAAAGGCTTCAGAACCATATGCCCAGGTAACATCACAGCAGTGACTCCACTCTTAGTACCAGAATCTGTCTTAGTTACTTTCTTGTTGCTGGGACAAAATACTTGACACCCACAAGTTAAAGGAGGAAAGGTTTATTTTTCGCTCACAGGTTGTAGGTGTTTTGGTGCACAGCCAATTGGCTTCAGGGGTGGGGTGGGGTAAGATGGCAGAGGGGCCTGGAGAGGAGAAACTGTCTATGGCATGGAAGGCAGGAGGCAGCAAAACAGCAGCAGTGAGCTTCTCTTTACTTTTTCTTCCGCTTGGGTTACCAGCCTATTGGTTGGTGCCCCTCACACCCAGGGTGGGCCTTGCCATTGTCTGCACCCAGAAGCATGCTAAACCAATCAGGGGTCTTAACCAGTCAGCACACCCTTAATCCAGTATCTCATTCCTATGATCCAGCTACTCCTCAAAAGTCCCACCATGTGCACATGAGGCTTTGGGGGAACATTTAGGTATAAACCATAACAAGAGGCTTCCCTTTTATTCATAGCAAATGTTGGTATTAGATTTCTCTTAAATCTCCATGCAAATTACAAGTTGGAGCATTTTCCTGTGTATATGGCAGCGAGTAGCTGAGTTCCACCTAAAATCATCCACTGCTTCCTTTGGAGAAACACATATCTAAGGGAAAAATCCAGACTTTCTTTTATGTTAATTTAGGGTAGTTTTCAAACCACAGGGAGGCTAAGGCATCTGAGGCTCTGGCTAAAATGCTTTGCCCAAGTTCAGACTGGAGAGCAGGAGCCTGTACTGTAAAAAGTACCTTGGGTAAGTGCAGGGTTTTCAGGCCCTAACTTTTAGGGACAGGCGAAAAGGCATTCTTTGTCGATTACTGTAGTCATCATTCTTCTGCGGAGCCTCTGCAGGGGGCCAAGGGGCTGTCCCAAGACTCAAGATTCAATTTTCGTGCAGCAAGGCAGTGCGATTGTCCACTGAGGCGTCCTAGCAACGCCACTCTACAAGGGGAGAGCTGGGAGGTCACTGTGGGCTGCAGCTGTGAGAAGACGGGGAAGTCAGGCTGGGAGGGGAGAGGAAGGAGGATGGAATCAGGAGCTACGGAGCTGGGGCCTGGAATTGGAGGGAGGAAGGGCTGGGTGAAGCAGCGGTTGACCCTGGGGAAGCGAGGTCAGCTCGGTCTTAGGGAGACGAATACCTGGCCTGGGCTTCAGGGAGCTGGATCCGACAGGGTGCACAGTCAGCTTGGCAGGGGTGCGCTATGAGCAGAGAGAGAGCTAAGGAGCGGGCGGTCACCGCTGACTGCTCGCCCAGAAGACAGGCGCCCACCAGGGGAGCAGAGAGCACTTGGGCTTAGGAGTCTCGGGGACTGCATCCCCTAGGCAGCGTGGGGTGCACAGGCACAGGCCGCGCTTGTTCTGAGCTGTTAATCCTCTGGCGTTTCTCTCCAGTCAGGTTCCTTACAGCTGCCTAACACACAATAAAACACAGCCACCCTGAGCTGGGGAGATAAGTCCCGAGGCCGCAGGCGAGCTTGTGCTGAGCTGACGACCTCGCACCTCCGGTCACCCAGCTCTGTCCAGCCACTCGGTTTCCACCCTGGCACCGAGAGCGATCG
>NW_022900916.1:7607834-7667209 GCF_012274545.1 Fukomys damarensis
GTGTGTGGGGCTCCGGACCGAGGGGCGGCTGCGTGAGGAGAAGGGAAGGGAGACTCGCGGCCACCGGGGATAGCGCCGCCTGCACCTCGAACCTCGCATAGTTTGTCCCCGATTGTGATTTGGGGGCCTTCCCACCCGATCCGCTTTGCCGAAGCGGAGCTGATTTCTCACTTTCCCGCCCACCTGACGCGTTGCTGCAGCGCTGTGAGGGTGTGCCTGGGTGTGCGCCCGGTTACGGAGACCCGGACGCGGCTCCGAGGTTCGGTTCGGCTCAGGTTTTCACAAAAGCCCTTGGTGTACTGGAGGTAGCGAATCCCGCCCGATCGATGTGCTTTAAATAGGGATCTGCGGTTTCATGTTTTTTCTTTTTAAGCGTTTACTGTAAATAATAAAGCAACAATGGTACCTCTGGTCTCACCTTGTCTCCAGGAGCTGTCCCCTCCAGTGCAAGCGCTGCTGCTGCTTCTTTTTTTTAATGTTTGTTTTCCTTAAATGGAGCGGGGAGGGGTACCTTTTGGGGGCGAGGAACAAATTGCCCTTTTCCTACAGGCTGGTGAAAAATTTCCCTTGCGATTTTACATCTTATTTTGCAGCTGAATTATTTGCATGTTACCTGGTCTTGACAGGTAACATGGAAGTCGTGTGTGTTTGTGGAGCTTCCTGTTTGAATTTGCTTTTGGTGTCATTATTAGTGAAGATTTTGTCTTTTGGGGTGGGAGAGGAAGAGAATGTATAAAAGCTTTCCACTGCCTACAAAGTTGTTTTTTTCATTGAGTTTATTGGCACATTTTAGGTATAAAGTACAGTTACATTCATCACTGGGATCTTGTACCTTTACATGATGTATCTTGGTTCTTATTTTTTCCCCACCCTCCTGCCCCTCCCTTCACCTTTCCACCCTCCCCTATGTACAAAGACTTTTTCCATTTTTTCCTTTTCTCATATTTTTCTTTTTCCTTTCCTTTCCCCTACCCTTCCCACTTCCCTACTCCTTTAGCCCTTTTCTATTTCACATTATCAGTTATACAATTTGAACCTTGTTTACACTTTTATTTGTTCACACCAGAGAAACTATTAGGTATTTACACATGTGTGTCCTATTTATTTCACTTCAGAGTATGGCCTTAGGCTGGGGGTTTGACTCAGTGGTTCTGCTGCCTACCTTGCAAGTGTAAGGGCCCGAATTCAATCCCTGGTACCAAAAAGAAAGAGAGAGAGAGAGAGAGAGAGAGAGAGAGAGAGAGAGAGGGAGGAGAGGGAGAGAGAGGAGAGAGTATGGCCTCAATGTACATCTACTTAGCTATAAGTATCTCAGCTCAGTGGTTCTGCTGCCTACCTTGCAAGTGTAAGGGCCCGAATTCAATCCCTAGTACCAAAAAGAAAGAGAGAGAGAGAGAGAGAGAGAGAGAGAGAGAGGAGAGGGAGAGAGAGGAGAGAGTATGGCCTCAATGTACATCTACTTAGCTATAAGTATCTCTAGTTTATTGTTCTTTATGGCTGAGTAGTATTCCATCTTATAGAAGAACCACATCTTCTTTATCCAGTCTCCAGTTGTTGGGCAATTGGGCTGTTTCCAAGTTTTAGCTCTAATAAACTGTGCCGCTATAAACGTGGGTGAGCATATATCACTGTGGTATGATTCTTTTAATTCTTTTGGAAAGGTACCCAGCAGAGGGACCCATTAGCTGGGTCAAATGGGATTTCTAATCCTAGTTGTTTGATTTCCACAGTAGTTGCACCAGTCTGCACTCCCACCAACAATGGAGAAGGGTTCCTTTCTTCCCACAACCCCACCAGCATTTGTTATTAGTTGATTTCTTAACAGCAGCCTTTCTTTGTGGGGTGAGATGGAATCTCAGTGTTGTTTTCACCTGCATCTCTCAAATGACCAGTGATGTTGAACATTTTTTCACATATTTATTTGCTGCTTTTACTTGTTTGTCTGAGAAATGTCTGTTCATTTTAGATGCCCCTTTTTGAATAGGGCCTTTATATTTGGGAGGGGGGGCTCTGGTATTTTTGAGTTCTTTACATCTACAAAGTTTTTGAAGATTTAGATTTCTGAAAAACAGCAGGCAAGCCTTAGTCCTGATTTCCACCACAAAGTAGTTCTTGAACTCGGTCCTTCTTCTGCTGAGTGGTGAGAGGTATATGAAAGGTGAATGAAGTTAGATGAGGTGTGAAATGCCAGTCTTGTGTGTTGTTATTGAAAAGCTGTGTGTCACTCAGGTGTATTTTGGCCTCCTTATAGCTTTCATCTGTGAAGTATTATAAACTTATATATTGAGATTTTGTTAGAAAAAACTTATCATGGGTCCTCGGAATGTTAAATTTAATAGGAGTACTACTTTTCTGATACTGGCAGTATTTTGTTGTCTCAGAGGACCTTGGCTAGACTTTTAGCCCAGACACACTAAGAGCATTGCTTCCCCGAAAATCACACACAAGTGGTAGAGCAAAACAGACAAAAACCACAGGTCAACCCTTCTTCTACTAAAATTTACTGCACTGGGGGGCAATCTGCCATTCCATCACATTTCCAGCCCAACCATTGCTAAGTACATTTGTGCCAAGTATAGACAAAAACCACAGGTCAACCCTTCTTCTACTAAAATTTACTGCACTGGGGGCAATCTGCCATTCCATCACATTTCCAGCCCAACCATTGCTAAGTACATTTGTGCCAAGTATTGTCCTTACCTAGTCCCAGCTTTTCATGTACAAATTATGGATGTACAATGGCCTTGTCTCTCTGCACACTTGCTGTCTAGGTCTGCAAGCTTTAGTAGCTTTTACACCAACAAATACAGTAGAAGCTTTCTTAGTTATGCTTAGTTGTTCTCATGAAATATGACAGATTCCTGGCGAAATAGCTAGTGAGTTCTGTCAGCCATGGAAATGTGACTCATCCTTTTCTCATAGGTAATTTTGGGAGATTCAGTTGGTGCTTTTCCTAGCTTCCTGTCGCTTGATGCCCAATAAACCCATTTTTGTATAATTTGAAAATGCATTTAAGTAATCCCAGCACTCTGGGAGGCTGAGGCAGGAGGCTTATAGTGAGACCTTGTCTCCAAACTTTTAAAAATGGGCTGTGGATGTAGCTCAGGATGAAGAATCTGGTGCAATCCCCAGTACCATAAGATAGAAAATGCATTTACTATGCCTAACCTATAAAACACCATCGCTTAGCAACACTGAGCACTGGAGGAATGGGCTGTTCACTGCCGTGATCATGTAGCTGCGGCTTGCTGCTGATTCCCAGCATCAGACGATGACCCCACTGCCTATTGCTGGCCCAGGAAAAGATCAAAACCTAAAGCATGCTTGCTACTGAGTTTGTATTGTAAAGCAAAAATTTGTAAATGGAAACATTGTAAATTGGGACCCTCTATAACCAATTCTGGAAAGAATGTGGATTTCTCCTGGGTATCTTTTGCCTGCTTTGATTCCTCTTGGACTTGTGATACACCGGACGGACTCATCTTTCAAATCTCATCATTAGTCATCCTTGCCAGGGACTTGATACACTGCCAGGTGACTGATTAGAGAGCAAGCCTTGTGCATAGCCCCCGATGGCCGGGGGACATTCTCTTGGAATATCATCAGTATCGTTGTATCTCATCACCTTCTTGATCTGTGTATTGGGAACCAATTCACGTTTTCATATAAGGCTGATTCTCCCCCCCCCCAAATACTGTCACTGGAGAATTACATGTTTTATTTGCTTTGCGTCCCAAAGCAGTTGGAATAAATTTATACATTTGTTCAACATCTTCCTGTAAAGTGAAATCACTTTTGCTTGCAAAGGAATAGATTGATATAGTCAAGTTTACCTAGTAAACTAGCTGCTGTTGTGCACAAGCCATGGCTTCCTGGTACGTTGCACACCTACAGACCTTCCTTTCTTTAGTAGGTTTACTTATGAAAATATCTTGCCCATCTAAATGCTACATTGTTTTCTTCGTGAGCACTGAGCACACAAACTAGAATTAAATCACATTTCCTTATTTGAAGTTGCTAAACTTCCTCCTCTGGACTTTCCAGAGATGACTGTAGCGAGAAGAGTCAGAATGAATAAGCACAGAGGCTGCCGAGTGCTCCTTTGACATGGGTGTGTTACCACCAGTAGCTACCCCAGGAGGAAGCGTTGACATGTGGGTGTGGTGAGATATTAGCCTCTGGATTTCTAACATTGCCACATTTGTCTGTTTTAAATGTCCTTGAAAAGTGAACCATGTACTTAACTGCAGGGTTAATGTGCCTGTGAAAGCATTATTGTTATTTCTTTAAACTCTGCCTACCGAGTTTACATCATACACCGGTCCTAGTCATGCTAGCCTCTGAAGGTTGCTTAACATGTTACATAAATATCTAGTTTGTTGGTTCTCACTCTGACTGCGCATGAGCAATACTTAGGAATTTAAAACACTAAAGAGTGGGTCTCCCACCAGCCCAGTCAAGTAAGAATGTCTTGGGAAGGGTTTGGAGATCAGTGTTTTTTTTGGGGGTACTGGGGATCGAACTCTGGAACTTGCAGTGTGAGGCAGGTGGTGTTTTCTTAAGAGCTCCTTTGATCTTTCTACCACAGCCAGAGTTGAAAGCTAGTGTTTAATGGACTAAATATGTATATAATATAAACATGAAGTTGTCACCTACATTTGTTGGAGAATTTTTTTTTAGTGATTTCAAAATAAAGGTTTTTTTTTTTTTAAAGCAAGACTTCCCATAAAGGAGTTTCTTATCTTAGCTGAAACCTTTTAAGGGTGCTTGTGTGAAGGTCTGTTCCAGTTTCCTTATAATCTCGAAAGAAGGAAACACTTTTCCATATTGATGCGTTGCATTCCAGAAGTTCTAAGTCAAGCGCAGGATGAAAAGCAACTCATGGAAATGCTCTTTAGATGTTTGAAAAGCAAGGTTTTGGAGTAACTCTCTGTTTCCCCTTGTAAGCTTGATACAGGGCGCTCAGCTTATTGTCCTGTTTACCTTCTCCAGGTTGGTAAGAACCTGCACACTGCCTCCCTGTGTGATGCTGACCCAGGGAAAACCCACTAAGGGACCAAACCATTTTAAAACCAATGTGAAGTGTGTCCTGCAGCTCAGGATATATAGAAAAATTGATATACTCATGGGTGTAACCCACTGCCCCTGCCCGTTGCCCACCCCCCAGAGCTTCTGCACAGCTGCTGCATAGGAGGGGCAGGAAGAGGTACCAGGATGAGGCCTGAGCACCCCTCACAACACAGCATTCCCGCCCCAGCTCTAGGACAGGGGTCCAGATCACGAATACACTTGCTTTTCATTAGGAATCCAAGCTGAACCTTGCTCTGAGTCATAGGGTACTTTGTGTAAGTTTTATCTGAAGATTAGACTTATGTAATAATCAACAGAATAATATTTACCATCCGAAAGCACTATTCACGTATGGAAAAGATGACTTGTTAAGCAGTTATTTAATTTTAGATTGCTTTTGAAGAGATTGTGAAAAGATACTTTTCTTCCCGGTTAGTGATAATCATTGACCCTGTACTCTCACCAGTGTTTGACTCTTTCAATACAGAGTTAGGACTAACCTAAAAACTTTGGATGAAAGATGATTGTTAATTTGTAAGTTAAATATTTGGTGTGAAGAATCTTTCCGTCCTTCCTCAAAATAGGGCTTTCCCACCGAGAAGTACATGAGTCACATGTGTGTGGTTCAGTTAATTTTCAAAGAGTGAAACTTGGGCAGGAAAGGGAAGGTTCACAGCACCAGAAATGCCTCATGCCCCTTCCTGGCAGCCCCTCAGCTAGCAGCTTGGATTACAAGACTGAAGCTTGCATACAGATCAAATCACTACCACAGTTTTTTTTGTGGTTATGGGGTAGGATTGGGGCTTCTTTTGCTGTTATTTGTGTGTGTGTTGTTATAGGTTAACTCATTCTTATTGTCACACTGTGTTCCACTGTTTGGATTTACTGCACTTTATTCATTCTTCACTTGATGGTAGTTTGGGCTACTATGAGTCACAGTGCTATAGACGTGTGTCTTGATGAACACGTGTATTTCTGTTGTGATAAAACAAACTACAGTAAATGTAAATGCACTACATAGCCAATTAAAAGACTGAGACTTATCAGACTAGGGAAGAAGCACAAGTAGACACTGCCAGATGCATAGCTTAAGTTAAGAGCACAGGAAGACTAATGATAAAAGGACAGAAAAAGGTAAGTCATTCAAGCAATACCCAAAAGAAAGCAGATAGAGATATCTTCATAGCAGACAAGACTTTAGAGGAAAAAGGACTAGATAAAAAGTGCAATTGTAGCCAGGGATTTAGCTCAGTGGTGCTGCTGCCTACTTCACAATTACAAGGACCTGAGTTTGATCCCCAGTACAAAAAAAAAAAAAATGCAATTTTAATAAATAAAGGGTTTGATTAGCTCCTGGTTGCAAACTTGTGTGATTTTTTGGACCTGAGTATGTGCCTGCCAGGAAGGCCCATGGGAAGCTGCCCTCCCTACGCCAGGACAGAGCACAGCATGGCCCGGTCCTGTGCCCACCTAGGGAGCTGCGCTCCCTGCCCAGAGCCTTCCTTAGGGGGCTTGTAGCACACACCTGCCGCAGCCACCACTGCCAGGGGAAGGAGACGCCACACCTTTCCTCTGCTCAGGCTCCAAAGGCAGACCCCACTCTGCGCCCTTCCGCCGGCGCCTCTGCTCCTGATGACAATACTGTGGGGACCTGTGGGAGGAGGATGTGGATGGTGAGGGAGGGGTCCCCACATCTGTGCAAATCCTCCGGATCCTTCACTCAGGGCACCTTTCCCTGGGGGCCGCAGGAACCCAGAAGCTGGCGCTTTCTCTGGTTACTCTCTTGCTTTGGGCCAGCGGGTTTTTTTTTCCTATCTCAGTACCTTCGTTGATCTCTCAGCTGCCTGCCTGACAGGGATGAATCCACCAGCAAGCTCTGACAGTTCTTGGTTTGTGGGTCTCTAGCAATGTAGCCTCTGAACATGAAAAGCGAAAACGTGCTGGGCCTTTGTGGTGGTGTAACGTTTGCACAGAGACGCACACAGTGAGAAAGTGAGGCTCACTGAGCTGAGCAGTGGATCTCATGCCTCCAAAAGCTCTCCAGATCACCGGGTCCCTGGGGTGCCGGGCGCGAGGGTCACTGCTGCTCTGCCAGGGACCCTAGGTTAGGTTTGCCTGCGTTTAAACTGCGAAACGGAACCATCAGGATGTATCGTACACGGCTTCGTTCCCTAATGTACTTGTTAGGTGTATTTTATCTGTTTATTTATTTGGTACCGGAGATCAGACTTAGGCCCTTGCCCTTGTGAGGCAGGCGCGTGTCAGGTTTATTTTAAAACTTTTTCCAAGCATTAACTTGCTGTTTTCTTATTTCAGATGTTTTAGAAACAAATTATGAGAGCTTACGTCTACTAAATGTTGAAAGAAACGGAAACATTGTTTATACCTATAAGGTATGTTCTCTTCTTATTGTGGTAAAATATATAGGACATAAGATTTACTGATCACTTCTACTATCAGTTTACAGAATTCTGTTTTAAACCTTTAATCTTTAACATTGAGTACTTAATCATGACATTGTGTTGTGTGTGTATGATGTCGAATAGTGCCTGAAATTCAGACTTAAGAAATGTTTCCTCAGTGAGAGCCAAGACCTGTCATGTAAAGGTACAGGATCCCAATGATGAATGTAACTGTACTGTATACCTAACAAGTATCAATAAACTCAATGAGAGAGAGAAAAAAAGAAATGTTCCCTCTCTCCTCTCTCCCCACTCTGTGCCCCAGTATTGGAGATTGAACGCTTTTTAAAAAGAAGTGACACTGCCTATCTGAAGGTCAAAATTTTTGAATAAAATGAACAACTTCACTTTCCAGGGGGGAAATGTCAAGATATTTAAACCTAATTAATGTGTTAAATTTTTGTTGGTGAGAATATAGCAAATATGATTGTTTTTTCAGAATCGGGTGTCCTAGGATTTCTGAGGTACTGGTTGGATCACTGCTGCAGGGTTGTTTTGACAACTAGCTTCAAACTAGCTTCCTAAACAGTGACATTTGCATATTTGTTTTGTAGGATGGAAAGGGAAATGTGGTCTTTGGATTATATGATTGCCAGACCAGACAAAATGAGGTAAAAGTCCCCATCAGCTATAACTTATTTATTGTTAACTGCTTTTCCAGTTTTCTTTTTTTTCTAGATGCAAATCCCAATTTTGTTTTCTAAAAATTTATTTCTTTGTCTTCCTTCTCTTCCCCCATGTCTTTACTATTTCTTGGCTCCATTATTATTATTTTTGAAACGTGTAAGGGTATTTGAACCAAAACACCAGTGCAAGTCTTAGTCCTTTGAGATTTAAAAATGACTCAAAGAAAATTTCTTATATTCTGTAAAAACAGTAGGGAGCTGAATGAGTTCCTTAAGATCTGTATGTTCCTCACCATTCACAGTAACTTCTGGCTCTTTTTACCTCCGCTTGACTTTACTTTTCTTGCTTCTCATCCTTTTCAAAAATCCATGGATTTTTGGAATAAACAGATCTCAGTTACAGAATTTAGCCCCCTTAATTTCTCCCCAAACTACTACTCACATAAGGCATAGGTTGCCGTGGACAAGGTCTGTCTCATTTGGGGGAAAAGGGAGGGGAGTCATTTTATATAAACACGGTTTAGCACCGAACATTAGACAACCTCGAACCTAAATACTCTGCATCAATTCCACTGTTCTCCAAGGTCACCTCCCTCTTTGGGCGTCCAGTGTGCTGCATGGTGAATTCTCTTCCCCTTTCTTCTGTGCCTTTCTCTCACACTCATTTGTTCCTTCTCTCACTCCCAAGTCCCCTGATCCAACAGGGACTCCCCTGTGAGGGGCTGGACACACAGTGGTGGCCCAGTCACAGTACAGTCTCGGGAGCAAGAAGACAAAACGCCAAGCTTCAGTGCACTCTGTAGCTTAATGTTTATGCAGCCCGAGTTCTAGGAAGATTGCTGACAGGAGGGCCGAGTCTCCTGCCACCCTGGTTATGGTAGGCACGGCTGGCTTTGTGGATGTATTCAGCTTTCCTGAGGCGGTAAGTGCTCAACAGGAAGGAGCGTTCTGTGTTTCATCTCCACTGCTCCGGCCGACTGCCTTGGGAGTGGTAGGAATTCAGAAGTGTTTTCAATGGGTCAGGAGTGATAGGTTCTCTCCACAGCAGCTGCTTTTTAATGTATTTTCCGTGACAAAGCTCGATTTCAAAATATTATTTCAGAAAATAAATTGGTTAAAGGATAAATTAATGATAAATTAACTAGCTTTATAAAATAGTTGAATCTTATTCTTGTACTATAGTCGCTATCTTAGGCCATTTTCAGTGACGATAACAGAATGCCTGAGACTTAGTTATTTACAAAGACCAAAAGGTTTAGTTCTTAGAGTTCTGGATGCTGGGAAGCCCAAGGGCAAGGGACCCACACCTGATGAAGGCCTTTTTCCTGATTTTGGTGAGATGCGTGGTTTTCTGCTGGGTCCCTGACACTCTGTGTGCTGTGTGTGCACACTGGATCTCACTGAAGTTTTCTAGTCGACTCTCCTGCTCTGCTGTGCTCGTTGGGGAGTGGGGAGCACAGCCTTGCTTCTGTTGGGTGGGGGTGAAGGCCCAGGGCCCCTGAGTGACCTCCTGACTCTCTTGAGAGAAGAACCTGGGTTCTCCCGGGCAGAGAGGCTCCAGGCTGTCCTTGAAGCTGCTCCTCATGGGGTCTGTTGATGAGTAGGAGGTGGAGGCCTCGTGGGGTGGTAGTGAAAGTTTGGCTCCATCCGGCCCAGGGAGGAGAGGCACCCTCTTACTGCCGGTCTGAGTGGGAGTCCAGGCTTCCCACATGGCTTTGCTGAGCCTGAGGTGGGAGAAGAGTCATTCCTGCAGGTGGGGATGGACGTCCTGGCTTCCTCCTTGGTCTCTTCTGGTAATACTCAGCCAGGTGTGGGGGAAGGTGTTTTGTCATAGCCAGACAAGGATGGGGGTCTAGGGTCCCACTCAGTCTTTGTTGGTGGGGGTAAGAACAGGGTTGCATTTCCCCCCATGGGGCTTGACTGGAATAAGGCAGGTGTAGTCTAAAAGATTTCCTCTTTCCTGTTTCCCTGGCTACAGAGGGTGGATATATTTGCTTTTGTTGGGTCCTATCAGCGTTTCTATTGCATTCCTTTTTTAGTTTTAAATCTCGGATATATGATGTGAAAGCCACTCTCACTCCAGGGCCTACCATCCCTAGAATGTCGGCCTCTTTTTTGTAATCCATTCAGTGCCTGGGATCAAACCCATGGTCTTGTGCATGTGAGGCAGGTGCTCTTTACTGACTTGTGGCCAACCCCTCAGCGTATGTTTTTCTACTACTTTTCAAGTCTTCTTAGGTTTGTTTTATGCAATATCCGAGGATTTTAGCTCTGCTAAGTGGGAGGAGGAGGGGGACGTGGGTCTACTCTACCTTGGGCTCAGTCTCTGAAGTTTTAACCAAATGACCCATCATCTCTCCTAGCAGTGGTCAGGTGGGGAGCAGCACATCAGCAGTGCACAAGTGGGCACGACCGCAGGCCTCCCTTCGTCCCCCTCTCTCGTTTCCTCCCCCACTCCCTGTGATGCAGCTGACCCGGGGGTCCCTGCAGGAGCCAGTGTGGCATAAGCTGGTGGGATACAAGTGGGGAATGGGCTTTGCTGGGAACGCGACTCTTTCCTGCTGGGTCTGGTGGTGTGTGAGTGTGCGGTTGGAACTGCTGTGGCTTTGGGGCTGCATTGTGTGGAGGCTGGAAATGTCTTGAACCTTAGAAACAGAAGGATGGGTATTTCCGGCTCTGGATAAGCCCATGCTGAAGCCATGTACCCCAGGTTCATGAGCCACTCTGTAAGTCTGTTTTGCATAAGGTCATCTGTGGGAAGGTTTTGTGATGCTCTCAATTGTAGTATTCAATATTTACACAACTTTTGACCCAAAAATCCCATTTTTGACATTTGACTTTACAGAAATTCCAATACAGGTTCACAAATATGAAGTTCAAAAAGGATGTTCATTGGCTTGTTGTAGCACTTACAAGTGGGAGGTAAACCAAACACCCATCAGTAACCTCTTTGGGAACCATTTTATATATATATATATTTTTGAGACAGGGTCTTAGTACATAGTTTAGGGCTGGCCTCGAACTCACAGCAGTCCTCCTGCCTCAGCCTCCCTCATGCTGGGATTATAGGCATTAACCACCACACCAGGCTCATTTTTTACACTTATAAGACTATAAATGTAGAGAGGCACAGAAGCCTCTTCAAAATATATTGTTACATGAAAAAACAAAGTAGTCAGAATAATATATTCTATTTATGAAACTTACAAGAAACTTACAAGAAAATTATCAAATTTGGGGCTATAATACATATTGAAAATAATTTAAAAAGATCCAGAAGGCTGCAGAAAAAGTTACAGACATATTTTCTTTGGAAGGCAGTTGGGACTGGCTGAATATAACGCAAGAATTTTGCTTTTTATCCGGTAGTTTTTGCATCTTTAAATACTGAAGCTATACTCATATTATTTTACCCTTAAAAGGGTAAATTAGTAACAAGTGTCTACAATCCATGATCCTCTGCCTTTACAAATTAGGATCCCTCAGAGCAAGACCTAAAGACCAATCATTTTCTTTCACATAAGAATTCAGTACCTTTTAAAAATTAACTCAGAAGTTCACTTTTTCTAATTGCTTCTTGACTTTCCCAATATTTTTCGAGATCTCTTGGCCGTATCTTTCTTAATCTGCAAGTACTAATTACGTTCTTGGCACTTCTGCCATTCCTGCGTCTCCTCACCTCTTCTCTCTGGGACTCTGTCTTTCCTGTGTCCTCCAATGAACTTGGAGGATCTGCCTACTGTAACTGTGGTTGTGTGCATGCACATCATGCCCGCCTTCTGCGTGGCCGTTTTCATGTCCTTCAGTGTAGAAGAGACGTGGTCTTTACTTTGAAGATTCAAAATGTAATTTAAAAAATTAAATAAGGATAGAAGCCATCTTTGCACATATGCGGTGGCCTCTTAGACGTAACCATGGACATCAGGTCAGCTGTGTAATTTGATTAAAACTCTACCACTTCAGTAAGTACAACCCCAATGCGAGTGACACAGTGTACTAAAATGCTTCCTATGTGCCATCTCTCTTGGTCCTCCTTACAACCCCGGGAGATGCTAGCATGCTCTTGACAGAGGAGGGCAAGGTTGAATCACTTGTCCACAAGTCACACAGAGAGCAAGTGGCAGAGTCAGGATTTGAATGTGGATCTAGTTTGGCTCCAAGATCTATCTCTTAGCCACTATATTCAATTATCTACTGTTTCGGTGCAAAATATGGCCCATTTTTCTAAAAAAAAAAAAAAATCCCAATGTCTCAGCAAGGATGAACTAGTTCATTGAGGGTTCTTTAGTAAAATGTTTTGCCACAATAATACTTGGTACATAGCCCAAGGCAAACTGACTTACATACAACTGTTAATAGATATAAAACTCTGCATTAAAATTTTTGTTTTAATAGCATCTGTATACCTTTGAGAAAGACTTGCACGTCATCAGTTGCTCTGTCAACAGTGAGAGAACTTTGCTGGGTAAGCTGACCTCTTTTATTGCTATATATCAAGGACTAAACTGCGTCTTTCAGGGTTTTAAAGGGATTCAAAGTGTTGAATCTTGCTGTATTTTATTATTCCATAATAGTGATTTTCTGGAAAAGAGATACTCTTCAGATACTTGGTTTGAAATTTAGAATCTGTAGGATATAACTGCAGAAAAGAATCCTTTGTGCTTTACTTTAATGCTCCCCTGACAGATCCTTTGAACTCTCATTTGCTTTAGTTATAAAATGGTACATTTTAACAAGCCACCATGTGGGCCAGTTGCTAATGGATTTGTTTCTTTTGTTTTTTTTTCCCCCATTAGCTGCAAGTTTAGTTCAATCTACTAAAGAAAGAAGAAGGAATGAGCTTCAACCAGGTAGTGAAATTGTACTTTTTCATGTATATGAGGAGATGAAAATTTATTGGATCAAAATTCAAGCATCTTTAGAAGAAAAAGGCAGTGGTCAAAGGCAGTGAAAAAGACTTTAAACATTTCTTGCTTTGTAGTGCATAAAAGGGAACAAGTTAATATAACAGTAAAAAGAAGAAGTTTTAGGGTGATAATGAGAACTTGAAATGTCAATAGATGCTGAGAATACCCTAGAATCCCCTGGCTAGGAGCTGGTGTAAAAGGTTGGACAAGCCTTGAATACTATTTTTTAAATGATCTAGTTAAATATTAACTACCACCTAATGGCTTATGAGTAGCCCACCAACACAAAAAAATCATTCTACTCATTTTCCAAACCCCACTTGATAGTTTAATAGCTGTGTGATGATCCTGGCATTTTAAACTTTTTATTTAACAGTCTATGTCTCCCATCCTTCTGTGGCACAACAGCATTAGCTGCCTGCTGGGGCCCGGGAACTTCACACAATTCTGGGGATGCAGTGTATTTAGAAGGAGCTTGGCATCCATCCCTAGAGTTCAGGGGCAAATGTGTACCATGACCAGAGAGACCACATACAGAAGTAAAGTGGAAGGAGTGTAAGACGACTGAAGTGCCTTTGTTATTTCCATGGTTATACAGACGCCAAGCACATTTCTCGTCTAATGAAAAGGCTCTGGAGCTATCAGCACTAGCAATGGGGTGGGGTCCTCCTGGAACCACTGTTCATGAGGCTTGGGCTCTCTGTCATGGAACAGTAAGTTCCACTGGGGCCAGCTTTCCAATTTATTAAGAGAAGTCTGATCTGTTATGTAAAAATCTCAATCTATACATGTCGGTGAGGATTAAAAATTCTGCTCATGCGACAGTATTCACCTGTGGGTTGGAGCTGCCCGTGAGTCACCATTTTTCAGGGTCTGGTCACTGGATCTGGTAACAGCCACTCATCGCTTTGATTCTGGGTGCTTTCCAGCTGGTCTACTTATTTGACACTTAAATCCCCTCCTTTGCAGGCATAGTTCCCACTGGATATGTTCTCCTGTGGTTGCATGTGCTGGAAAAACCCTTGAAGACACTCACTTTCCACATGAGGCCAATGGGGCAGCCCTGGACTTCCCGTGACACATATTTCTCCATGGAGCTAGTCTAGAGAGTCGAGGGAATCAGGGCCAAGTCTGGCAGGACCTTCTCAAGGGTCTCTGCAAAAGAAGTGCTAGGAGATCGAGGTGGGTGGGAGGCTCTCCCTGAGATCTCATTTGTTTTACTCACCTGCCCTGGTCACTTTCCTGTCACTGGGACAAAATACCTGGTACCTGAAACTCACAGGAGGAAAGGTTTATCTTGGCTCAGCCAGCTCCGGTGCAGAAATGGCAGGTGGGGAAAGCTGCTCACCCATGGCAACAGGAAGTGGAGAGAGAAAGGAAGAGCTGGAGGCAGGCATATCCCTCCCAGGTCACGTCACCAGTGACACCTTACCAGGCCCACTCCCAGCAGCACATTCAGCCATGGGCTCATCATTGGGTAAATCCACCAGTGAATATGGTGCCGCCGTGATGCAGTCACCTTCCAAAAGCCCCCTCCGAACACATGAGACCCTCGGAGGACCCTTTCCCTACTCTTTGGACTGGGAGCCACAGTAGCTCTGCCACCTCCTCCTTCACTAGTTTCCATAACACTCTCAGCTCTGCAGCTGGCTGGTTGAAGCAAAATCTGATCTAGAACGTTGGGATCTTGACCCAAAGAACAAGAGCATAGATAAAACCAGGAAATAACCTCGATTTCCTGGCTCCTACACCCGTCTGAGAAAGGAAAGTCCTTGCTTCCGGTGTTTCTTGACATAGTGCTGCTGGAAACCTTCGCACAATCTTGGATTTGCTCTCTGTGCCGCCTGAGATGGCTTCTTAGTTTGTGTATCCTTGTGAGTAGATTTGGGGGCAAGGATTTGAGTGCCACATATTTGGGAGATGATCCTAGATGACAGTGTTAGGGGTCTATTTAAATGGATCGGAAGGAAGGAAGGAAGGAAGGGAAGAAGGAAGGAAGGAAGGAAGGAAGGAAGGGAAAGCACTTATCTGCAGAGCCAACAGCCAGCACAAAGGCCGCCAACCCAGACTATACTTGGTAGATTCATTATTCAAGGGTAGCGAGGCTGGCACTCTTGGAGCCTGAGGCAGGAGGATCACAAGTTCAAGCCCAGCCTGGGCAACTTAGAGATTGAATGAGACCTTATCTCAAAATTAAAAAAAAAAAAGAAAAAAATGGAGATGTAGCTTAGTATGAAGGCCCTGGGTTCAACCCCAAGTACCACAAGAGAAAAACTGAGCAGGACAATGTATCTGGACTACTGTGGTAAAGAGTAGAGTGGAAAAAATGAGGCCAAAGGAAAATGGGGCGACATGCAGGCTGACCATGAGGACCCTAGGAGCCACGGTAGAGACTGGGCCTTCACTGTGGAAAATCATGTGGGTTTTGAGCAGGGTGTGACTTGACTTACGTTGTAGAAGGAGTGCTATAGCTGCCGTGTGGAGGATGGACCGCAGGAGAGAGGGGAAGAACAGGGAGCTCAGTGAAAAGACAGTCCAGTGGCTTGGACTGGCCAGGGCATGAGGGATAAGAGCTGTATTTGGATCTACAGTACGTAGAAGATGAATTTGTCAGGATTAGCTTCTGATTTGATAGGCATATGAGAAAAAGAAACAGGTCAAGGATGCCTTACTCCAGGCTGTATGCCAGAACAGGAGTGTGTGTGTGTGTGTGTGTGTGTGTCCACGTACGGAGGAGGAGGAGGAAAGCAGGCTTTGGCTTGGACGTGCTCTGTGTGAGGCCTCGTCACACTCTGCATAGAGACGAGAGGTGGGATGCAAATCAGAGGCAGGGGTTCTGGTGCAAGCTGGGCGGGTGGAGCTGACACCTTCCGGAGTCACCAGCAGGTCAGCACAGGAAGGTTTCATTTGTTCAGGCCAGATTTCAGAAACCATGGAGCGAGCACAATGGGATCTATTGTGATGTTTTGTCCTTTGAACAGATATTTGGAAAGGTTTGTTTTGTCTGCCCATCAGTGACCTTAGAAGTCATCTGGTTACAAAGAGCAGGTTGCTGGAAGGTGTTGTGAACACTCTGTCACCCATCATGAGATTTTCCATTGCAAACGAGACTGTAGAGACTGTGGGGCCAAGGATTTAGCCCAGTACCACCGCCTGCCTTGCAAGCGTGAGGTCCCGAGGATCCCTGGTACCAAAGAAAAAGAGAGAGAGAGAGACAGAGACTGTGACACTTTCAAACATCAGAGATCCCTTATCCACATACTCTACAAGGCAGTTTTTTTCCTAGTATCGGGGACTGAACCCAAGGCCTTCGCACTGAGCTACATCCCCAGCGCATTTTTATTTTTCATTTGGGGACAGGATCTTGCTGAGTTGCTCAGGGGCCTGGCTGTGCTTGAACTTGGCTGTTCTCCCAGGTGCTGCCATGACAGGCACGTGCCATTCCCAGCTGTTCGGTTTTGAAACCAGCACAGCTTCTGTCCTTGGCTGTGGGCATAGCAAAGTTATCTGTGATTTAGAAAATGGCCTTGCGCAGGATCACTGTAGTGTGATGATGTCTCCGACTCTTTCGGGAAGATGCCTTAGAAGGGTGTGGTGCTGCTCTGCCATACAGGAGGATAAACTTGTTTTTTTTCCCCATTTGGAAAAGTGAACTTTTAGAAGAAGAGATACAGTAATCACATGTCCGTTTGTACTATTTAATATATTAATGTAAATGACATGTCAGGGAAAATTGCTGTCTCCTTTATTTAATCATTTACAGCACATTTCTAGTCTGTTTTTCTTCATGTGTACCTTATACATCAATAGCCTTCTTATTCCTGGAGCCATGTTTTAGTCATCCAGCAGATTCAAATCACAGCAGTTTCGCTACTCTCCCAGTTATCAGGAACACAGCCCTTCTGAACTGTTGTAAACGCTATTACCAGGTTATTTGTCCTAAGCTACAAGACCTCATTTACAAAACATTTCATTTTTGTTCTAGAGTTATATACTTGTGATTCCACATAATAATAATTATTTCTTCTCTCTCTCTTTCTCCTTGGAATACCGAGGATAGAATCCAGGGCCCTTGCATTGAGCTACATCCCTAGCTAAGTTGCCCAGGCTGGACTTAAATTCCCTATCCTCCTGCCTCATTCTCCCAGGGTGCTGGAATTAGGAGCTTCTGCCTCCATGCCTGGTTGAGGTTACTTTCTTGAATGTGCATTAAAAAAATGCTATTGATTCCAGGCTGTTTGCCATCTCCAGATTGTGCATTGGTATTCAAAATAAAGTCATCGAGAGAGCATCGGATTATATTGGAATCTTAAGACTCCAAGTTTAGGGCAGTGCCTTCTTTTCCGGGGTTTGTCCTGGGAAAGGGAGCTTTGACCTAAACGTGGATATCAGTGTCACCCTCTTGTCTGTGTCCAGGGACTTCCTCCTCATTGCTATCTTTGGTGCCACTTGTTCAGATGTGACACTGAGGACCCGAGTGGTCATTAGCACTTTCCTGTGGGAAGCCCAACCCCTGTCCTGGTGAGAGCTGCCGTCATGCTTGGCACCAGAAATAGCTTTATACTTTTATACATAAGTGATGTTTGTTATTGTGCTGCAGAACTGGAGGGACACTGAATCCAGTGCTTTTTATTTAGACTGAAAGGCCTAGAGGGCTTGTGAGCTGTGTTTCCCTCCACACGCTTTGCCTTCATTCTTGTGATGCCTGTCTGTCTGTCTGTCGGTCTTTCTCTTTCTTTTGTGGTGCTGGGGATTGACTCCAGGACCTCATGTATGCTAGGCGAGTGCCCTACCACTGAGCTACACTCACAGCCCCTACTGTGGGTTTAAGAAATGTCAAAGGAAACCTGAGGATAATCACTCTTCCTTGTGGCATAGCTACCGCCATAGGAAACACACTTACATTTTCAAAATTCAAGCATTCCTATTGGTGGATCTTAGAACTGTGGTCATCTAGGGGAGGAATGAGTCCCATGAGAATCCAACTTGTCAGGGACCCTCGTGTATTGCTGGCGAGAGTACAAAGAATGATAATCTTTGATTTCAGAAACCATTCGTACTTAAATCAGTGCATCTCCCTCTAGGGTCTGCTGTTCTCTGTTATTTCCAGAGCTATTCAAAGACTTCCCTCCTGACGTTGGTCTTCTTTGGGCGTCCATGTTTCTCACCATAAAATGTAGCATCGTTGGGATCCCTGAGGATGTGGGATGCAGGTCCTTTATTAGCTGGTTGCTCTTTTGGGGTCTTTGAGCTGCACACATCCCTGAAGAGCGGAACTGGGGATTGAGTTAGTTTACTTCCTCTCGGGAGACCTTAGGATAATGAGAGAATTGTTTTGCTAAGTTACAGTCAGTGTAATAGGATTCTCCCACAGTTTCTCTCCCTGTTGCTTTGGAAAAGATAAAGCGTGTTACCCAAGTCTCCATTGTTGAAAGCCTCCTTTTTTCCGTAGGATCAAAGTGCTTAACTTTGCTGGTGGAAATCTCCCCCATTAACGGTGTGAAGGTCCTAAAGGCCGTGGATAGCTGTGTTTGGGTACAGGTAAGTGAGCTTGCCAGTTAAGTCTGTTGCTCATAAGGTGGGAAGCCTGGGGCAAAAGCTGTCCACCAAGAGCTTCCCCACGCATTGGCACATTCGCTCCTCCACGCAGCTTGCAGACCGGGATGGCAGGAGGTAGCTCTTCCCTGGCAAATGCAAATTAAGGTCTGAAACCCAGCTGGTCTAGCTCTGCTACCCTGCAGCTTGCCTGAGAGCGAGTTCTTCACTTGATAAAATGTCAAATATTAAAACATATTTGCAATCAGCTTAAAAATAGTTCATTTAATGTCGTGGCATGGCCGACCGCCTGTCTTGGATTAGATGACTTAATTCCTGAAACCACTGTCTATGTGAGTCAGCACAGAAGCACTTCGTGTACGACGACCAGTCGGTCTCCTGTACTGGCAGACTGTGTCTGTGAGTTTTACCCTCTAAACGTTTTTTTTGTAACTGGAAGCTAATATGGCCCCTTCCCGCCATTTGCAGATGTGTGCTGAGAGGTGGACAGACAGTTCCGGTCACACGGACCAGTGGTGTCTGCTCGGCCCAGGGCCACACTCTTGAGGTTTTGTGCTTCCCGTCCATTCACGGTTTGGCGAGGCCTCGCGGTGTAGGGTGGAGGTGCTGTCTACTGTACCAAGTGCAAGGAGGCCGGGGCGGGAAATGAATGCCCTCCTCGGTCTGGCTTCATTCGGGCGCGAGTTACGGGGCTCCCACCAGGAGCCTGAGCTTCACAGGTCGCAGTGTGTGACATGAGGCGACAGCTCCCACAAACGGCAAGAGTCGCCTCTAGTCAGACAGGCTGTGCAAACTTTCCTGCGTCTGATTTTGCTTTCTGCTGGTGTCAGACGGCACTGTTGGTCCCCTGGGGTCGCCTCTCTCCAGCTCCCGTTCCTCAGGGCAGCTGGGGGGCTCCGTCTGTTGGGGTGCTGGGAGCCCTGCTGCCTGCCCAGCACTCCCCAGCTGTCCTCCCCTCCTGGAAGCCACTCAGTCTGCTGTCATAGGGCAGGGTGCCCGTGGGACACAGTGCCATTCCCTTTTCTGCTTGTTTTGTGGCTTCCTTGGCAGCCTCCCCAGGGCAAAGGACAGAGACACCGTGGAAGGAAGGGCGAGAGCCGGGTCGAGGAAAGAGGGTTTCAGAAGCATGTGGTTGTGTGGCACTGGGAACAGATTAAAAGCTACTAAAACTTGTGTGCTTTGAAGTGGTGAAAATGATGCATTGTGTTAGCTGAACTTAATCTTAGTTAAACAAACAAAGCATCTGACACACAACAGCATCTGGACAATACTGCCTCGCAGCCCACTGGCTTTGTCTTGCACCAAACTCCTTTTTCTGGTTTCCTGGTGTGTGCGGTCTTGGTCACCTTTCGGCAGGCTAGGCGGGGTGGGACCCCCTGAGGTTCCTTCTCTATGTGCTGCTTCCTCCTGGCAGCCGCAGTGGGGAGACACACACCCCTCTATACCTCCCTCCCGGAGGTAACACTGACCTCCACGTCTGCCTCCACATCCAGGAAGATACGTGTTCTCCTAAAAATGCATAACATCTGTCCAGATTCCTATTTAAAATGCAAAAAGCCACCTAAATGCCTTTTTTGTTTTTTTGGTTCTGGGGATTGAACTAAGGACCTTGTGCCCACAAGGCAGGCGGTGGAACCACTGAGCTAAATGCCTGGCCCATGAATGCTTTTTTGAGAGCTGTGTTTGAAACCTATTTTGTTGCTGACCTTCAGGCCTTGCTCTAGGGTTGCCACACAGATAGAAAATCGGGCACCACCAACATGGATCTTTAAAAATCACATTTTTACCAGCTGGCCCAGGAGGACCAATGGAGGCTCGGAGGTTGGCATTTATGGGTCTTCCGTGCATTGTGTTCCCAAGCACCTTGCCCTGGACAGCTCTGTAGCTCTGGAAACCTGTGCTATCTCCTGCAGGCAAATCACCTTATTTAGCAAACGCGCCCCTGCCTTTGCCTAACCCCATACTGGGGTGCTGGCCCTGATGGTGGACAGCCTCATCAGGCACGAGAATTACTTTGTATCATTTTTGTAGCCAAATTCTGTATTGCTGCCAGGTTTATAATTTTAGGGTTATTTCTGTGAGAACAATATATACCTCAAGTTTAGCCCTGCAGTTCTAAAAGGGAGATTTGCCTGTAAATACTTGAAGAAACTGACCAGTTCTATTTCCAATACACTATTACGAAAAGTTAGAGTACCAACTAATATATTTTGTCAAAAGTTTTCCTAGGTTTTGTTGAGACCCCATGGTTATAAAGCTAAAGAATAAAAGGTTCTATATGTCCTTTGATAATGTTTTAAATGTGGGGTCAAACTTCACTGGTGGCTCTTACTTAGGGGAATCTTGGCTGTAAAATGAAATGGTGGATTTTATCAGCCTTTGGTTGATGAAACTGAAATCCCTGGAGTCATCCCATGGCCAGTTTTCCTGCATTATCTCAGCTGTCAGGGTCAGGCCTTTTGTTGCCGGGGCCTGGTTTGCATGGCTGTGGCCCCATGGAGGGAACCATGAAGGAGAAATGGGGGAGACTCCGCTGCAGAAGTCATCCTGTCTGTGGGGCTTTTAACCACAGCCTCCCCATGACTCACCGCCCTTTCCTGGAAAGTCCCTTCTCATGCTGTGCTTTGTTTCTTGGATGTAGGACTTTGGAAGTGAAAGGGGAGTATGTTGACACGGCTCTCAAATTACTTGTGTAAGGTCCAGTTGCACAACAGATGTCCTGACCCCTCTGTGTGTGACAGCACGGAGCTCATCGGCATTGCTTGCATCGCCACTGTGCCACGTAGGAAGCACGGCTGCTGGAAATAGCTTCACCCTTTGCCTTACCGTTTAAGAGAATGGCGATAGTGTTGACCAGAGATCAGCTTCCCTCTGGGAGACTAAGATCCTCAAAGTATTTCTCTTCTGCTTGCTTGAGCCTGTGGAGTGTGTGTGTGACCGTGCCTGTGATTCCCCTAAACTATCCTGTGGGTCCCAGTCCCTTGTGTGGTATGCAGCAGCAGTGGTGTAGTCATCAAACACAATTTTTTTTCCCCTCTTGCGGTACTGGGGATTGAACCCGGGGCTGTGTGTGCCAGCCAAGTGCCCTACCACTGAGCTACCTCTTCCGCTCTTCAGATACAGCTTTTGAAGTATTTGTGCAAGCAAGAAAGTTGCCTAAAATTTTGATGAATTTCCTTTTTCCAGTTCCTCTACCCACATGATGCAAGTCATCGTCTTCCACAAAGCCACCTGTTACTGGTTTCAGAAGAGAAATGTAAGTGCATCTTCAGGTGACAGCTGGGGGCCCGTGAATGGTGCATGGTCTCCTACTGAAGTGTGGGACATGAATGAATCTTCTAGATGCCTTTGCTGCAACCGAGGGTCCAATAGCCTTTGTCCATTTGAGCCATAGAATTCCTGTGGTAGAACTTTTCCCTTTGGCCCAGGTGTTGTTCCCTTGAGCTTCGTCTTGGGAATGATGGGCACTTCGTACACGTAGATTGCCAGTGTTGTCACATGGTGGGACGCTCGTAGGACAGTTGTGGAGCTCATCCTTCCAACCATCAGTCCACCATTCTTCGGCATGTTTATCACAGTGGATGGCAGCATGCAAGGAAGTGGACTTAGATGGGGGAAAAGGAGGCTTTGTTAGCAAGAAGAATCCCATGGTAGATCCGAGGATACTGACTTGGCCAAGTTCAAGTAGAGGCAAAAAAAAGATTGTGGCAAAAGTCACGTCCTTGCATGATATTTTTGAATGTGAGAAGGGGGGAAGGACACCATTTACTGATAGAGCTTATCTAGCAACTTTCCATGCAGTAAGATGGAGCTTCTGACTTAGGGTTTCAGGACAGGCTTGAATTGAAGGGTTGGGGTTGTATTCAGTCCCTGTGACCTCACTCACTTTTCTCACATTTTTGTAACCAGAACTGGCAGAAGGTAAGGGGGGCAGAATCTAAATTGCTAATGATAACAAGGGGCAATTACAAACTGACCAAAACTGTTCTGGGTAAAATTGATCCCATACAAATGTATTTCCCAAATATCTTGCCCCCGCAGTGCATCGCATTGTCTATGTAGATGCACAGACAGGTGTTTGTATTTGGAAACTGAAGGTGAATCTTGCTAAATGAGCTGCATATGGGACTCTTTGGGGGGCAGGTACTTGTTGAGGAAGGAAGGGGGAGAAGGGATGAATGGTTGTGTATTGCTGACAGTGATGAGTCTGGGACTGAAACAGACTGGAAAGAGAAGAGGGAGGAAGGTAGTTTTCTACTTTTTTTTTTTTTGAGTCTCTATGGTGAAGTTATTGTTTTTGATAATACTATTTTTTTAGCCAGTTGTTTAGTCTGTATTTGTGCTGTAAAAATTTGCTCCCAACTGTTTTAGGCAAAGTATACTGATATGTTTTCTTGAAGGTTAAATTTATCTTTCTTTTTTTTAAAGATATTGAGCAATTTCATATCCAAGTCATCCAAGAAGATGGAAATAGAGTGGTAAAGACTTGAAATTCCTTTTGCTTCAGATTTCCTTTCTACAGAGGACTTATTTCTAAACTGTTAAAGATAGACTAATGCTATTGAAACATTGATAGATTAATGCTATGTCTTTTCAAATATAGACCTGCTGTTTTAATGTGTGAAACCAAACAAATTCTAGGTGGGTATTAATGATCTTTAACTTTACCTCAGTCCAGGACATTTCCTGAGGGAGCTAATAGACCAGGCCTCACTCAAGCAAACCTGTTTACAAGGCCTCAGTTTTCTCACCTGTAAAGTAGAGGGGTTGAATTAGATGATTTCTAGAAACTTCTAGAATCTTCTGATTTAACATTTATATAGTTTTAATGTCATTTAAATGCTTTTAAATCATGAAGTGTGACCTAAAAATATAGTGAATACTTAAATTTATACATTTTATTGCAGTAAAATACACACAGCCATAAATCCCCCTCAGGACACCACCCCCATTGTTCTTGTCACTTTCTGAAACCATTCTGAAGTCGTCTTCCCGGAGTGTCTTTAGTTGTACTCTTGTGGCTGTTTTGAAGTTCTGAATTGATTGAAAACATTTACCATTCTTGGTCATTTTGACTCTGGGGAAGAGCCAGACCGGAGAACAAGGTGGATGAGGACTCATCGGTGTTTTCACGAGCCTGCCTTTCAGTGGATGGTGCTCGGCAACAGCGTTCGCCATACTTTTGATCACACCTGCTAAAGACATGTTTGAAAGAGAACTTGAAGTTCTGCTTCAGAAAGTGGCAAGGATGGTGGGATAAGTATCTTTGAAGTGAGGGGGAGTATTTTTGGGGATTTGGTGGCAGTGTGTCTTTTACCATAATAACTTTAAAAATTTAAACATTCACCGTGTGGTTCAATCATACCTTGTCTAATATCCTTAGCAGTTTACTTGTACAGTCCTCATTTCATTTTCTTTCTTTTGAACAAGCATTCCCTGAGTACGATTACATGCAGGAAACAAGAAGTAGGAAAATAAAGATGCTGTGAAAGAGTGCACACTCACAGGGGGGCTTTGGGGTTAGTTCCTATGTAACTGTAATAAAAAAAGCAAGCCACGTGGCATAGGAATGCAGAGGTGAGGGGAGGCTCTTGGTACAGGAGGCCCTGCCCAAGTCAGGCCTTATGGATGAGCAGTTAAGCACTTCTGAGAGCAGGAACAGGCCATTGTACTCACTGTGCAGGGTGGCACGGTAAGAGTTATGCCCAGGGCCACACAGCTGGCTTCTGGTCACACTGGGTTTGTTGCAATCCCTCCCATCCCAGGCCCGAGGGTTGTGTTGGCATCCCATCCTCTGCCCTGGGTAATGAAGCTTTTTGGTCTACTCTGCCTGACTGAGGGCTCCGTCCACCACAGGGAGTTAGCAATCTCCTACTTAGGGCAGTTGCTTTGCGATAGGGGTAGTCTTATCTCCAGCAGCCCCAGTCTCTCTACTAAATGAGGAACATGAATAAAAGTATATTTAGAGCACTAGGAATAGAGTAATAATGCTTAAAACTTTTGTGGAAAGTCTGTGTATGCCTCAGAGGTAGGGGAAGTGCTAACAAAGCAGAAATATTTATATGTGCCACAGAATATGTAAATAATGATTCTGGATCGGTTCTTCTAAAAATACTCATTTACTTATAACATCTTTTTGCTTCTCTAGGTAATTAAAAATTCTGGCCATCTCCCAAGAGACAGAATAGCTGAGGATTTTGTTTGGGCTCAGTGGGATATGCGAGAACAGAGATTGTACTACATTGACATGAAGGTAAAAACTCGTCCATGGGCTCTTTTTAGTAGGACATTATCATTACTGTTCTTTATCAATTGTTAATTTTCATTGATGAGTGCAGTCAGTGAAGGTTTATGAGAAGTAACGAGATTACCATAAGTACTTCTTGTATCTCTGGTTCTGTGAGTTTGTGTTCAGTGCCGGGCATTGAATCCCTGGCCTCCCAGATGCCAGGCAAATCTCCTGCCACTGAGCTACAGCCTCCGTTCATCCTGACCACTTCTTGACTGCTTCCTTTTCCCTTTCATCTCCCCTCCCTCCTCTTTTTTCCTGGCGTTTTTGTTGTTGATTTTATTTGGAACAGGCAACATGTCATGATGTTTTCTCTTGTAGAAATCAAGGACTATCTTAAAATGCATCCAGTTTAATGCAGATGAGAGCTTTACCTTAATGGTAAGTCCAGAGAATGATTGGCTGGAAATTTTAGAACATGTTGCCCCTTCCAAGAGAGTTGCTGTCCTGAACTATATTGTAGCATTTTTTATGTTGTGTTGGTCACTGCACGAGCAAATAAAGCAGTGCCTGCTACCTCGAGGCCTCAGCTCTGTAACAACTGCTCAGTTACACAGGGGAGGGGGAGCGCACACGCAGGGAGTCTCCTCCATGTGGCTTCCGTGGAGGAGACGAGCACTGGGGCAGGGTTCACCAGCAGAGGATGTGGCCTGCGGTAGATAGCTTTAAGTGGCTGCAGCTCGTTTGACCCAAAAGGATTCGTGAATCTGGTGGACTGAGGACGAGGGGAAAAGCCAGTAAGGGGGTCTGGTTTAATTAGTGGAAAATAATTAGCATCACTCCTAGAAAGACGCCTGCGAGCTTTAGCCGGTGCTGAGCCAGCGCCCACGTCCTGATCTGTGGCCCTGCTCCTTTCTTCTCGCTGAGGGCTAACCCTGGCGTCCAGGACAGGCGAGTTGATGATGTCACAGGAATCTCTAGCTGTTCTGCCTTCTAAGGGTGTCCCACTGTCCTTCTGACGACACCCGGGCCTCCCTTCCTGAAGCGGTCCTCGTGTCTCGAAAGAGACGCCTGGGTCAGTTGTCCTACGACACAGCCCGTCTGCGATGCTGGCATCTAAGGGAGCGCTTGCCAGGCATTTGCCCTGCAACAAGTAACCCTGTGATCGATTGCGTGTGTGCTCCAGGGCGCTCTGGTCACTTCTGGCTGAGGATGCGGGTCACCTCTCATGGTAATGATGGTCAGCAGCTCCCACACCGTCTGGCACAGGTTGCCAGGCTTGCCCAAGTGTCCCAACTGTCATCTTTACTGAATGCCATTTTTTGGAGCTCATTGTCTCCTGATTCTTTTTTTTTTTTTTTGCAGTTTGAAACAGCCTTGGACATACCACTTAGTAGCTCTGAATTTAAGTAAGTTATTCATAGATTGTTATTGATTTTTATAGGCACAAAATAATTACATTTATTCCTAATTCATGGTGGGCAGGCAGAAGGACAGTTTGATAGTCTGTGTGTGTCTTTTCATATTTTTTTTCTGTATAGGGATTTAGACAACTTGTCAAGCACTAACATAGGGTTTTATATGTAACACTAGCTGTGTTGATTTTCTTAGCCATTTTTCCATTTATTTAATTTGATGTATGGAAGCATTCTTCTTCCCATGAATAAAAAGTTTCAGTGCGAGAGAGTGGCCATTAGGACCAACATAAAAACCCTTTTCTCATTCTCTTAACAAGATGTAACAGCTTAATCCACTTGTAGCTCAGCTGAGTGTATTGCTTTGGTTTCTGTTTTCTGTTTTTCTTTTTATACAAAAGGCAAGCTTGCTTGCTTTTGCTAGAGTACTTTACATGTAGTAAAAATGTAAAACATTTTTAGAAAAAAATAATAAGGCCCTCAAAGCACAGAAGAAATGAAAATCTTTCTGAATTAGCAGATGGTTTTATATTTCACTAGCTTTATTTCATCAAATATAGTTAGTTGTGCTTGTTTTTGAAGGATAGTATAAGTGTCATAGTATATTTAATCACAAAAAAAATCATAAAAATGCAAGTTGTAATAGGTTTTTCTTCTCTACTGCCCCAACCACACCAGTTATGCAGCACGTACTTTTTTTCATTACTGTATTTAGATTTCTCAAGGCCTGGCCCCTACTTCTGTGGGTGCCTGTGGCTCCCTACATCACATGGGAAGGGATGTATTTATAAATGCACCCGATAATTTCCTTTCCTTTGTGCTCCTAGACTTGTCAACTTTGGATGTGGTTATCAGGAAGAGGAAGAGAAGTTGTCCAAACACCTGACTCTGTATGTCTTTACCAGCCATACAGGTAGAACCAGGGTTGTATTTATTAATTTGTTCAGATATACTTGAGTGCTCTATAAAATTTAGTTACTGTTGAGCTATATGAGAATGATAGCTAACAGCCACGTTATTACACAGCAATCATGTGGACATATACATACACCCATACACATGTATACATGTTTCATGTACTACATCCACTATCATTTTGTTGGGTTTTATTTTAGTCTGTGAAACTGGGCACCACCCCTAACCTCTGCACTATGATTTTGTACACGTCTTCTGTCCGTGTGAAAGGAGTCACAGTTGGCAGGACTATCGTTCTAACAGTTGTTTGCATGGTTGTAATAGAGGTGCTGGATTTATGTTTAGTCAGCTCAAGTGTTCTCCCTGCTCCATCTTTCACAGAGGACCCCTGGGGGTGGAGCTGCTTACTGCTTGCTGCATTTTGGTTCGATACCCAGGTGCCTGGCCTCCCATCCTTACACTCCGAACTTGACATAAAGGGACTGATTAACAGCATTCTATCCCATCACAAACACTTGTTGTAGAAAAAGAAAATGGCGAAGGAGAAAAAGAGAGCTGAAAACGAGGGAAGAGGAATGTGATTGAATTAAATAAATTGGATAAAAATGCTCCTTTCCTCAATAATCATATAATTAATCAACTCTAGAAAAGCGGTCTGGTAGCCATTTTTAATATCCCAATGTGAGCAGACATTTACTACTTGAGTAGCACTTGGATAAGATTGTGCCCTTTCTATAAACATGTATAATTATATAAATCAAAAATCAAGGTTAAAAATCACGTCCCTTTAAAGCCGAAGTTTTGTGCATTCACACATTAAACCAACAATCGCTGAACACTTAGCATGTGCTAGGCTTGGAGGTGCCGCAGTGAGCAGAACCGAGGCTGCCGTTTGGTGTGGATTTTAGAGGTGACCTAAGTGCACACACAGCATCGCAGCAGAACCCTGATGCGTGTGGCGAGGGAGCATCGATGCAGCAGCACGGGGTGCAGGCTTCAGAGGAGACACGGCGCTGTCAGCCAGTCCACCTGTCCTCCCGCCCTGCAGGCCCGCCCAGCCCGTCCCACTCCATCCGCATCCTGCAGTTGCCTTTATCTCACCAGGTTCCTTCGACCCCTGTCCGGCCTCACAAGTCCCTCCATAAAGCAGCCCTGGGGAGATGAAAGGAGAAGGGGCCAGGGAGCCGGGGACCCGCACAGGCTCGGAACTGTGACGGAGCGAGGGCACAGCACCGGGAGAGACGGCGGGGAGGCGGCAGGCGCCAGATCGTGTAGGATTTTATCCCGAGATCCGAAGAGTTCAGAGAAGTCATTGACGGTGTTTTTGTGCTGGGGATTGAACGCAAGACCTTCGCCCCAACCTACACTCTCAGCCGTTTTTTGTTTTTTTTTTAAATTTTGAACAGGGTGGGGGCCATTTAGCTCAGTGGTGCCACCACCTGCCTCGCAAGCGGAAGGACCCGAGTTTGATCCCTGGTACAAAAAAACAAAAAATTTGGAGCAGGGTATCTCTAAGTCACTAAGATGCCCAGACTTGGTTCCAACTTGTGATCCTCCTGACTCAGCCTCTCAGAGTGCTGGGTTTACGAGTGTGCACCACCACACAGGCACAGGCTTTTTCTGTTCTAATCACAATTTAGTTTTAAAATGCAGAAGCATCCCAGGGTGCCAGAGTATCATGAATGTCCATAGAATTGTTATTTAATCATACCATTTATAGTATTTTATAATGATCTCCAGATATAGTTACTATCTTCTTTCTAACTAAACAGTTTAAAAGTGAATTGTATCTGGGTGCGGTGGTGCACACCTGTAATCCCAGCGGTTCGGGAGGCTGAGGCAGGAGGATTGCAATTTCAAGGCCAGTGTGGGCAACTTAGTGAGACACTGTCTCTATGGGGATGGCTACAGATATCGTAACTCTGCTACTGAGTAATTTAGATTTAGCAGGCATCTCTTTTAGCACACAAGTTCTCTATAACCTGTTCCATTGTCACTGAGAGAAATTAACTGCGCTAGTCAACACATTTTTCATTCTCGAATTTCCATAATTGTAACACCTGTTCTTGTCACTGAGAGAAATTAACTGCGCTAGTCAACACATTTTTCATTCTCGAATTTCCATAATTGTTGAAAAGGTAGTTTATAGGCGTATTTGCATGTATGTGTATACTTGTATATATAAACAAAATATATGTCTGCATATAAGTTAAAGTCAGAATCTCGTCAAGATTCACACATTATGTTTGGTTAAGTGTTTGTGTTCTCTGCCCCCACCCCCAATCCCTTTGTCAAACTTTGTTTCACTGAAGACTCCTTTTTGTCTTAAGAAATGTACCCCACATGCTGGATTTGCTGAGTTGTTTCTGTGTGGAGACTGACGTTTCCCTTTGTCTCTATTTTGGTAAAATGGAAGTTAGGCCTGAAGGCATAGCAGACACAGGTCAGTGTCCTGGTGAGATGACCTCTGGCACAGTGATGGCGAACCCTTTAGAGCTTTCAGTGACAACGATCAGCCTGCTGTGGCACACGTGCCATGGGTTCACCACCACCGTAGGGGTGTGAACCACAGTCCATCAGAGCAGGCGACAGGTGACGTAGTACGTGTGACTCTTAGCGATGCCAGGTTTGGTCACCTGGCCAAGTGGTAACTGCTGCTGGTCTCCCTGGCATTTTTAACCTCTGGATTAGCAACCGTAGTGATGCTTTGGCACATAAGATGACCGTGTCCCCGGCAACCTCTCCCCTGGCTGTTTTAGGGTCCCTGGATGCTCCCTCCCTGCAGTGGTGACAGAACTAGATGTGCATTCTTGAGAGCTGCTGGCTGGGGGGCGAGGAGGCTGCAGGAAGGTGACAGCTGTGCTTTAGTGAGCGGCAGAGGTGTGGGAGGGGCTGGGTCCCAGGCCGGGAAAGCGGGCATTCGTCAGAGTAGAGCTGGCCTTTGATGTCAGAGGAAGGGGAAGAGGGAAACAAATGTGGAGGTTCAGGAGCCGAGGGTGGAGGGGGTCTCCCAGAGGAGGGAGCCTGGTGACCCAGGTGAGTCACTGAGCAGGTGAAGCTCAAGATGTCACAGCAGCATGGTAGACGTGCGAGGCAGTAGCTTGAGGTGGAGGTGGAATTCGGGAATATTATTTATTAAGATGGTAGAGACTCCCGTGAGTTCGAGCATTTACAGGACGGGGTTGGTGTAGAGAGAAAGAAGATAAGGCCCAGAAGATAAGGAGTCAGCGTTGGTGTGACTCTGCTTCCAAGGTGGGATAAACTAAGATCAAAATCTCATGGAGGGACCAGCATAGGGTCTGCCCTGCTACTTCAACTTAAATCTGTTGGATGTGAACAATCGTTTTAAGGCCTCGATTCTATGTAGCTTTTTATTCTTTTTCATATTATTCCAATAGGAATTTGTGTAACTTTAAAATGAGCTGCCTATGACATATTTAATAAAATGTTAGGTTTATCTGGCACAAGATGTGAAAAAATCCATTTTCTTTTTTCCTTTCTCAGCAATGTCTGGGAGAATAGAAATGAGCCTTCCTCTTCACAGTGAGCCCCAAAATAGAAAAAAATAAGCCTGTTTCAAATGTGATGTTTCCAGACTTAAAATGAAACAAGCTGGAGAAGCGATCTTCTGGGTTTTGACAGATAGGTTGTTTATGTATTTCCCAGGTTCGTTATTAAAAAATTATTTTTGCTCCTGCGGTTAACATAAGCAAGATCTACTCCAGCCGAGTGGGGTTGGAGAAGGAAACTGTTGAATCTAAACACAGCTCCTGCTAGGCGGAGAGTTTCGGTTTGCGCTGGTATGGAGGTCAGGAGGCTCCGCTCTGGGAAAGAACACGGCCGACTCAGAGCCTGTTCAGACCCGCTGATCGCAGCTGTAACGAGGATTGTTACCCTACCTGCTGAGCGGAGCTGGATGAGGAAATGTGTCCTTTCTGCTCCCGTCATTGCAAGAGCCACCTTTCACAAGCCCTCACGATCAGGCCAGCGTGTTAGCACGTTTTAGGGCCTTGTATAATTGTCCCAGTGAAATAATTTCCCTTAGAGAACCTTGTAATAGTTTTTACTATCTAAATGGTTTCCTGAAGTCTGGTCAGTGGTGAGATGTTCTCTTTAACTCCGATGAATATTTATTAAAAGTCTCTGGATGTACCATTAAGGACATACTTTGCTTTGTTTGTTCAAACAGTGACTTCCTCCAATTTATAAGTAGCACCAAAATAATTGTGGGATAACAGCATAATACCTTTTATGTCCAGTTTCAACTGCTTTCCAAGGGTCATATGCACATTGCCTCATGTAGTTCTCACACAAGAACCTTATGACATCAGTTCTATATTTTCTTACAAGCGAGGAAACTGAGGCTTAGAGAATTAAATTAACTTGCTTGACGCAGTATACTTAGTAAGCCACAAGCCAAGGGTCACCTCCAGATCTGCTGAGTTTTAGAAAGTGGTTCTTAACCTTGGTTGCACATGCTGGTGAGGCTCGGGAAAGGGGAACCCTTGAGCGTTGTTGCTGGGAATGTGGACAAATTACAGTGACTATGGAACCGGTACGGAGAGCCCTCCAGTCCAAACTTCCATTCAACCCAGCTGCTCCTCTTCTAGGTATCTAGAAGGTTTCTAAGTAATAGGAGTTAAAGGCATCATATTCCAGTGGTACAGGCATACCTGTGTTTACAGCATGCAGTGCACAATAGCTAAGCTCTGAAAACAGCCCAGGTGCCCATTAGCAGTTAAATTGATAAAGAAAATGTGTGTGTCTAATATATGTAGATATCTATATGTGCCGTCAAGGGGATCAGAGGAATTAGGAGGGTAGGAAGAGGAGGAAAGCATCAAAAATAATCAAGGTAGGCTAAATATATGACTATATATCAATTCCCTAATGCATAGGTATTATATATTGTAAACATACACTAAGAAAAACATTCTGGTAACCGGAAAGGGAAAATATGGTACCTTGCTTTAGTATTTCTTTATTACTGAAGAAACTTCTTTATTTTTTCATCTGTGTTTGCTAGCAGTTTCTTTCTCTTTGTGATCCTAGAACATCAAAAAAAGAGGGTAAGACCGGGTCATGGGGGCACGGGTCTGTACCCTAGCACTTGAGGAGATCACTGTAAGTTCCAGGCTTTCCGGACCTCTTAGTGAGACTGTCTCAAAAAGCCAAGAACAACAACAACAAAAATTAAACCAGAGGCCTTTCCCCCGCTGATATTTACCATATAAAAGTAGTCAAAGTAGTACATGGGACTTTCATTCTTCTATAATTATTATTTTATTTATGCTTTAGGAATGATTACTTTTATTCTAAATAAGCCTACTATAATTTTTTTTGTACTGGGGATTGAACTTGGGACCTTGAGCTTGTGAGGCAGGTGGTGGCACCAGAGTTAAATCCCCGGACCAAGCCTACTGTAATTTTAAAGAAAAATTATCATTGTGTACCTGGTAACTAATGATTTTGCCAGAATTGCTACAATTTTTATTATAGTTACTTTTTTCCTGTTTTGCGTTTTGAAGCTATTGCAATCAAATGTACCTCTAACAATAATTTCAATTTTAAATGCCATTCAAATAGTCACAAATGATAAATATTATAGCATAATGTTTACTAATGTCCCTGAATAGCCTTTTAAAAGAAAATGGGCCTTTTTTTTTGTATCAGAGATCGAACTTGGGACCTTGTGCTTTCGAGGCAGGTGGTAGCACCACTGAGCTAAATCCCTGGCCCTTGGGCTTTTTTTCTACTGTGACTCTTTGATAAAGGAACTAATAGAGTATAATAGAAGAAATTAAAAAATCAGCCTCAGTAGAGTGGTAATTGGATCTGTACATCTATTTAATATTAGCTCTGGGGCTATAACCTCAGCCATGTCCACCTCCAGTTAATCATACAAATATTGGGATTGGGATAAAAGCATCTCTAATCTGAAATAAAAAGTGCTACAGAATTCCAAACTTTTTGAGCACCAACATGACCCTTACAAAGTTTCAGATTTTGGAACACTGAGGATTTTGGAGTTTAAAGGCTGTGCAGATCTGACCTCCCATGTAGGGGTGTGTCACTGTCAGTGCACTGCTAATTGTTGAAGTTCAATAGTTGTTGGTTAAAAATTCTTAGCAACGTGTTAGTAGACCCTCTGTAGAATTTGGGAAGTAACCTTTGGGGCATATGGGGCAGGACAGCTAAGGGAGTAGAAGTAAGGTTAAGTGGATAGGAAACTTTTTTATCTGTGACACATATTCTTTTAAAGTCTATTAAATGTGTTCTTACTTCTAGGAAGCTTGTGTGTATGTTACAGCCAGAAGTTTGACTCTTGGGAACAAATGACATATTCAGTGTTTTATTTCCATGCAGGTACTTTTCATTGTTTTAATGTTTGCATAATAGTCTTTTCTCAATATGTAGTAGAAAATAAGCTATTTTAGTGATCTTTTTACTTTGCAGTTTTTATCTGTAGTTCTACACCTACATAATTTATGTTTCGTGAAGAAATTAACTAATGGTAAGCAATCAAGTTAGCTAAATATTGTATACTATGAGTTTTTACTCTGGCCTATATATTTTTCTGGGCCTGTGATGTATTTGTCTAGAGGATGTTTGTTTGCCTTTTAGTTACTACTAATTGGAAAATATGTGCAACGGTAATGCAGGCCATTATAAAGGGTTTTAGTTAAAAGTTTTTGTGGTCCCAGATGTAAACAGGACCCTAAAATATGTTTATTCCATTTCATACATCACTGGCCCAAGATATTGATATGGCACCAAGCTGTTCCCATAGTTGCTCACAGGGGCCTTTTAATAGTTTTAGCCTGAAACATGCTAAGGAATGTTTATTTAGTTTATTTCCTCAACATTAGTATCTGTTTAGTGATAGTATGGATGTGCTTAAAATTTTTATAGATTGATTTATTTCCCTAATCTTTATACATTTTTATGCAAGGTTTGTTATTCTGCAGGTGGACCCTAATACTAGCCTGGTGTTAAAGACCAAGGTAGAAGGGTTAAAAAATTTAATCATGGAGAAACTAAAGTAATGTCAGAGCTACACATGTATGCATGCTTAAGTCCTGCAAGATTTTGTTGAAAGTTTTCACACATTTTTCGAATGATTAATGTCACCATTAAAACCAGTGAATAAAACTTTACTGGAGATGGTTACGTAAGTAGAGGACAAAACCCAGGAGGTGAGATTAGCCTACTCCCCCTCCTCCTAACTAAAGGGAGGCATGGTGGGAACATGTCTCGGGGGCTTAGTGACCACACAATCGCCTTCGTCTCTCAGACCATCAAGAAGGTTCCTGTGGATCCCTCCCTCCCTCCCTGAACAACCCACGTCTTGTGGCCTCAAGTTACACATGAGCCCAAACAACTGCTAGGCAGTGGTTGCACACAGACGGGCCCACCGGCCATGCTGGCTTTCGGACATGAGGCCCAGCCGAGCCCTGGAAGCCAGGAGGTGCTGTGTCAGTTTCAGTGACTAAAAGTCAGGAGCGCTGCCTCGGAAACAGTTCCAGCTCTGTGATTTGTAAGGTCCTTGCCTTGCCTTCCTGTTTTCCCCCTGCAGGGTACAGAAAGACCTTCACCGTGGCTCCCGGAAGTGGTGGTTCACAAGTGACCAAGGACATCACTTTCCTCAACCTCGGTGAGTGGGAGGAGCCTCCCGCCCTGACTCTCCTCACACAAGGCTGTACCTCAGCCCTGCTGTCTCATTTTCTTCACTGTGCACCTCGTTTTCTCTGAGATACGGCTCGGGATGACAACCACCAAGCCTGGTGAAGCCTGAAGGAGCGGGAGGAGGTTTCCTCAGGAACGCACCCCTCCCACTCAACTCAGCCTGTGGGGTTGGCGCGTGTCTTCCCTCTGCAGAGAAGCTAGGCTGTGAGCTTTCTTATCTTTCTGGTAGCAGTCCATAAGAAGCCATTTATGAGTGTAAAATGATGACCGCAAAGATGTCCCTGGTCGGCCTGTGAGAAACCACACCAGGTTGAGCTTTGATTCTAGAGGGACAAGGCCTTGGGAAATTGCCCTCTTGCTAATCACGGGCTGCTTGTGAGTCCCGGGAATGATTTATGGACCAGCTTGAGTGCATTGTTTTCACTGGGTTAATATGGCAGTGGGAACATGGGTTTTGGGCTTGAGCACATCAGGGGAGGCTGTTAAAGGGAAAGTAAAGAAGGGCAACGTTCATTGCCTCTCTACTGAAAGCTGCTTTTCTAGCTGATTAGGAGGTGAGGCGCAAAGAGTGTAGCAGAGAACTAAGTAATAGAACTCTTATTTGTTCTCATGTGGGATGAGGCACAGTGTCGAAAGGGAAGTTTCAGTGCAGAGCACCTGATTCTTGACGTCCTTCCCCAGCCTGGTCCCAAGGCCCTCCGCTAGCATGCTGCAGGTGTAGGAAAGCACGGTGGAAGGGAACCGAGACACGTGAGGCCCCGCGTCATAGGTGGGAACGGAGGCTTTTGCTCTGAAAGGTGCTATTGGATGAGGTTGGTGCTCTGCACTCCCTGGGCCGGGCTTGGCAAATTTCACCAGGAGCTTGGAGCTTATGGGAAATGGCCCGAGAGAGGCCTGGCTCTGTGGCTTCCTGTGATAAGGGGAGAGACAGAAAGTTCTTTGGGTCTGAGACTTGGTTTTTATCAGGAGCCCATCTCAACAGTGACGTGGGAAACTTCCCACTACAAAACCCGAACATTTTGCAAGGGCAAAGGTATCTTCCTTTCTGCCCCCCTGGGACCGGCTTGAAGAGGTGGGCAGGGTTTCAGCTTGGTCTTAAGCGAGGAGGGACAGAAAACAGAGCTGGTAGACAAGGCCGGCTCACATCTGTCGTCTTGCCTTCTGAGGTGCATTTTACTTTATAAGCACAGAATTGTGCCCAAGATCTACACAGATCGAGAGGGAATTTTTACGACGGCAGTATTACTTTTTGGGGGATGTATGTTTCGTTATTTTTTAATTGCTGAGAATTTCCTTCTATTGTTACCCTGTTAGAAGGAACTTATATTGATTGAAAAATTAGAGAATAGAGTTTAGAATTTTTTTACACAAATCCCAAACCCACCTAGATAAAAGATATGCTTATAAATAAAAATAACAAGTTCTATAAGCTAAATAATTTACCTGAGTTACCTTGATCTTTATGACAGGTCTGCTTGGGGATGATCCCACTTTACGGATGGTGAAACTGAGGTGTAGATAGGGTGGGGTGTGTGCCTAGGCATCTTTCAGTCCGGGTCAGTTTTTCCCTGTTGTTCTTACCGGTTTCTACAAACTTGGGGCTTTAAACACACATTCTGTCACAGCTCTGGAGGTCAGAAGTCTGTAAGGAGTGTTGAGCTGACATCAGGGTATGGGCAGGACGCTTCCTCTGGAGACTGGGGGAAGGGGTTGTCCCTCATCTCGCCTTCCATCTCGAGGCTGGTTTTGCGTGGCTTTGGCCACCACATCGGCTCCTCCCCTGCAGTCCAGCCCCCCACCCCCACCTCCCTCTCACAGGGATTTCTGTGGTTCCTTTGGGTCCACCTGGGTGACCCAGGATGCTCTCCCCATCTCAAGATACTGACCACACCTACCAGGTTCCTTCCATTACGCTCAACACTCAACACATCCACAGGCTCTGGAGTTTGGCACGGGAATCCTATTTTTTTGTTTTGCTTTGCCTGTTTTGTGGGGTACTGCAGGTTGGACCCAGAGCTGTCACCCTGAGCTACATCTCCAGCTCTTTTTGTTTTGAGACAGGGTCTTGCAAAGTTGGCCAGGGCTGGGCTAGAATTTGCTGTCCTGCTGCCTTAGCGCTCTGGAGTGCTAGGATTGCAGCCAGCCAACACTGTCCCCAGCTTAGCCCATAAACACTTGTATCTTACCACAAAACTGTGGGTATTTATGACAAGATGGTCATGCTTCCTGTGGGACTGTGCTGCACATGGAGGGACTGCAGATCCTTAGAGCCCACGTAGCAAGCTCAGGAGGAATTCCTCACCTGATCACAGCGAATGTGACAGCCCAGCACACCCTCATGTATTAAATGCCCTTGTCCCAGTGACACAGGACAGCTCTGAACAACTGGTTAAGTGGTCGCAGTTGGGGTCATCCTGAGATCTGGTCGAACCTTTCCCACTATGCCCACCAGATCCGACCTTGTGCTTTCCTGTCAATGCCGTGATAATTGGATGATTTCCATCATTTGTGTTAAGCACTTTACCATCACTTTAGTTCATGTGGACTGAAATGACATGCAAGCCAGTTGGATAAAGTATTATGTCCTCTTTCTCTTTCCATAGAATCCCCTTTATGTCAACAATTAGTGTGTTTTTTTGCTCTTAGAGGAATCTAGCTGGTTCACTTAAAATCCAAATATTTCTTCCCTAGGAAATTCACTACTAACATGTGGAATTTTCTGGTTTTCTGAGAACCTAGAAAAATTACTGGCCAGGTCTACTTCTACTCTCTCATTGTCCAGAAACCTATTTTTCTGCCCTGTCTCAGTCTGGGTGCAAATGTTGCTGGTCCCCAAATCTCTAGTGTGGGGACTTGAAGTGTGAATTCTAAGCATCTAGCTATGCAAGGAAATAAATTAGTCTTTCACAAAATGTCGGGATGTCTGTGGATATTGACTTGATGAATATCAATTTAAAATTTTGTTCTTTAAACAAAAAGATAGTGACTATGAGGAGTGGACAAATGTGGGAAACTAAATTTTAGCATTTCCCCAAAGTGGTGGAAACCTCAAAGAAGAAAACTCCCATTATAAGCTATTCCTAACCTATCAGATTAAGAAATAATTCACGTTGTTTGATATTTTTATTCTAATATCCTCTCAGAGTCCATTGAAATTCACACGACTGACTTAGAAACAAAGCTACAGGTATAAACTAAGTGGCTAAGTGTTTGAGGAAAATTAGGCCCCTGTAGAAATAAGTAGGCTCGGGCTACCAAGATGACACCTGCTGGTGTCACACGGCTCGTCCTCAGTGGCGAAAATGTTTGCATTTTGAGAGTTTCAAGGAAGAGTAAAGCTGATGTCCTGGGTTTTATGTGAACCTGGCCGACTTTTACCACGTGTAGATGACTTAGCTCTTTCTCTTCTGCAGACTTTTACGTGGCTGTTTACTTACCCGGTCATTTCTTTCATCTACTTAACATTCAGCACCCAGACTTAATCTGCCACAGTCTGTTTCTGACAGGTAAGGAAGTGGCTTTTCTCTCGTGGGTATGGCTTTTTGGGTCTGTTTGACTTTAATATATATGTTTGGTCCGGGAGGGGCCAGGGAGATTCCTTTATTTGCTGATCCGCTTTTTTTTTTCTTTGTGGCCAGGAAACCACACGATGGCTAATGTGCTACCCCAGAGTACTTTGCAGTCCCTGTCGGGGTCCCTGGTCCTGGACTGGGGCTATGGGAAGCTCTACAGAGCGGCTCTCAACCCGCCCTTCTTGCTGCAGCTCCTGGGGGCCTCCCGGCTGGACTGCGAGAGGATGGCTGCGCTGCACTGTCTGCTGGCCTGTGGCCGGGAGCAGCAGGCCCTGGAGGCCCAGGTGAGGACACTCGCTCCCAGACCTCGTGCGTGAGTAGCACCCAGGGGATTTATCCATTGTTGGAATGGGCTAAAGTTATTTTTATTTGGTACCAATTAGGTGAGGATGATGGGCTCTGGCTTGACTGGAACGTAGTTTTCTCCCATGCTTCTTTGCACAGGACTCTCCCAGCCTGAGGACTGTGGTTTGAGTACATTACTCATCCCTCCATCCATGGTTTTGTTTGCTGCAATATAAGTTACCCCGATTGACGATGGTCTGAAATCACCTAAATGGGAAATTCCAGAAATAATTCGTACGTTTTAAATCACACACCAGTCCAGGCAGTGTGGCCAAATCCCTGCCACCCTGCTCCACCCTGCTCCACGCTGAATCATCCCTTTGTCCAGCTCAGCCAAGCTGCATACGCTCCCTGCCCAAGAGGCAGTCGGGCTGTCTTGGTCACCAGGTCGACGCTGCAGTCTCACGGTATTTGCAGTCTCATGTACCCCTATTTTACTTAACAACCTCTACGTGCAAGAATGACTGCACTGGCTATTCAGAGAAAGCCTGAAGTGTTTCATTTTAACGAGAGGGTGAAGATTCTTGAAGTAGGGAGGAAAGAAAGAACTGCATGCTCATGTTGCTAAGTTGCTATCTCGATTTCAGGCATCCTTGGCGGTCTTGGAGGATTAATGGGACTCCTGTCCTCTTCCATATTGTGAATATTTAATTGTACCATTTATGTTCCAGGAAAGAAAGGGCTCAGTAAATCATGAGTTTCTCAAATGATTTTCTTTTTCTCCTGTTCTACAGTTGATGTTACTATATTATTAAAAGGACTAAAATCTTACGGCAAATATTTACATTTTTAATAAAGGTAGTTTATATTTGTAATGTGCATTATAGTTTATGAAGCACTTTTCACATATTCTCTGTCAATTAGTTTTTACAGCCATCCTGTGAAATCAGAAAAAAAATCTTCTTATCAGACTTGGTTGGGACTGATGGTTGGCTGATTAATTGAAAAAAATGAGATATTTTATTTTAACCTCCACAATATACATTTATTTTCCCCAGCTTTTGATGTAGGATAAAGCTTTTTCTTTGTGTATCCTTTAACTGGAGTTCAAAGACATTTTTTTTTTTGCACAAACCATTAGTAATGTGTTATCTCTGATTTCCTGTTACTTTCTGAAAAATTTCAACTCTAGGGAGAACAATAATTTAAGATCTTTCCAGGGCAATTTTTGTGTATCAGACATTTAAAAACCCAATCTGTTATTAGTTTTTTAGTATTTGGAGACATTTTCTTGGTCAGCTTTTTGTTGCTGTGATCACATACCTGAGAAAAACAACTGAAAAGAGGAAAGATTTATTTTGGTTCAGGGTTTGAGAGGTTTCAGTCCATGGTCTGCCAACTCCAAGGCAGAAGGCAGAAGAAACTTGCTAATCTCACTCAGCCAGGAAGTAGAGAAAGGGGAAGTACAGCAGAAAAGATGTTCCCTTCCACGGGCACTTCCTCCCGCTGGGCTTCACTTCTCCAGGTCCGTGCAGCTTGTGAACCCCTCATACGCTAATACATTGATGAGGTTAGTGCCCTCATCCAGGCGCTTTCCAAAAGCCCCAAACTTGAACACATGAAATTTGGGGGGGCCTTTTAAACTGTAACACATGCCTTTGAGTCTTTCCAAGGCATCCTACTTCTGTTGACGCAATAACATTCTTTTTGCATCTGTATTCCACTTGTCTATAATAAATTTTATGAAATTACCTAGTTGTGAAAATGAGTAAACTGGCATAAATAGGTTGAGTAAAACAGCTGATTGGTGGGGCCAAAATGTGAGGGCATGTACTGGGGCTGGGCAGGCCTTACCTGTCCGTCACATTGCAGGTGGGAAACAGGCTTCCCTCCTCCAGTGGGTGAAGGTAGTCGTTGGGATGAGGAGAGTTGATTATCATCCTTTGAGAGGGGATTATGGTAATGCTCCCAGAGGGTAAACAGTGTTCACACTGGGGACCGAGTCAGTGTTCAAACCCAGGTTGCTGCACCAATCCTTGTGGTTTTGTTTCGATTTATTTGCTCCTGTGTCCACATCTGTCCCCACTGCTTTGTATAACATGGTCCATTCTAGAAAAAACACATGTCACATTGGGAAAGTTTCATTTGGATTCAAGGGCATTTATTAAAAAGGTGTGCAACAAGGATCTCATTTATAAAACTATGTCATCCACCTACAACAGCCTTACGTATCTTGATTTCTCAGGCAAGTCCAAAATAGATGCAGAATTTAAAATGTTGATATTTTCTGCGTGTGTGTAGTTCTTTGGTGGCAGGGGTGGAGTGCAGATTTAAATGCTAACGGTTCTGTTGTCTTACTTTGTAAAGATTATTCAGTGGATTTCTGAGAACTTCTCTACCTGCCACTCATTTGACCTCATTCAGGAGTTTATAATTGGTGAGTGTCAGGTGCACCCTTGACCCTTTTGCCTGAGGGAAGCAGGTTTCAAAATGCTGCTCAGGAGCACTTAAAAAAAACAAAATAAAACATATCACCGTCAGTAGCTAATTAAATTTCATTCTCTTGTGGTTTTGTGAGAAACTGTGGCTTTCGAGACTGATGAGAAATAAGATAGGATTTGGATTTTATAACCTTAACGTTATTTTTTTCCCCAGTAAAATGTAACTTTCTTAGCTCAGTTTTATGTTGACTGGCTGCGACAGCCCTAGAAAGTGATGAGGTGTCATTTGGATAAATGTTACTCTAAAATAAAAAATTTCAAAACTGTTCATATTGTGAAAAGCAGAACCTAAACATTTCGGTCAGTAGATAAAATCATAATGGCTAGCCACTTGAGGATGAAGCATAAAGCAATCAAAACTTTTGTTGGTTTTCTTGATCTGGTTGAATTATACTGTCAATTTCTTTATTCTTATTAAATTGCATCTCTTTTTACTCTTTCACAAATCTACCCAGCTTCTTCGTATTGGAGCGTGTGTCCCGAGACGCGTAACATGGACGTCCTTCTGCAGTACTCGTCGGTGCTCACTTGGAACAAGGTGAGTTCACGGCCTGCATTCGGCATGCGGTGAAAACTGGTCCCCAGTTGTGGGACAAGGGGCAGAGCTTGTAATTTCATTTCTGTCTTGACCGATAAGGAACTGAGCTGGAATTTTCTAGAAAAATTGAGCCTCCCTAATCTGAAAATCTGAAATCTGAATGTTCTAAAATGTGAAACTTTTTGGGCACCAACATGGTGCCTCGAGTGGAAAATTCCACGCCTGATCTCGCCACACCACACTCAAGAGCAGAGGGTAGGGCTATACCGGGGCTCTTCCCAATTCAAGAGGATGGTGCACTAAAGGGAGTGTGTAAAGTCACCTTCAGGCTATGTGGGCAAGGTCTGCCTGAAACAAATCAATTTTATTCTTAGATTTAGGTCCTGTCCCTAAGGTATCTCACCACATATGTGCAAATATTCCAAAATCTGAAAAATAAACCCCGAATCTGAAACACTTGGGAGGAGAAGCTAAACCAGTTGTTTATCCTTGCTATTGGCTGGAAGTATTGGTATAAAGCGGAAAGACCGAAGGAGAAGGTACAGGAAGTTGTTATTCTTTCCTACCAGGAAGAACTAAACCTCTTTCATGGGATTTTCATGAAACAAAATTTTTATTTTTGTTTTTATATTGACGAGAGTGAATTAAAGTATTAGTTATTATTGTTGGTACTGAGGATCGAACTTGGGACCTTGCGCTTATGAGGCAGGCAGCGGACTACTGAGCTAAGTCCCTGGTCCCCTTAGTTTTACATAAATAAGAAACAGGTGGACCAGTATAGTCACACTTAGTAGATTAGGACATTCATGACCCCCTTTCCAGCCTCATACGTAATAAGAACTTCAAAATCGATGAAAGTCAGCAATCTTGTCAGGCTCGCTCCATCTCACCTTTTATATTTGTCCCTCTGAATTCCTTCCTCTTAAAATAGAAGAGCTGAGCTAAAATACTGTGTTTTTCTCTTGAATTTGGTGTGGTAAACTGAGCTTTGCTGGATTAGCAAGGGAAAAATGCAAAGTTTGTGCCTGAAAAAGATTCTTCGTTATCTTTTTTTCCATTCAGATATTGGAAATATGTGCTTAAGTCTCCAGATAGAAGTTGTATCAAAACCAAACTTAGTTCAGGAAATTTAATTTAGGTATTACAGGCATGGGAAACTATGCAGTAGGGTAAATTGTGACTGTTGTGTGTTTAGACTGTGTCTACATACAGTTCTTTAAAAAGACCCAGCAAATGCATTTGGTTAATTTCTCAATTTTCGGTGTGTTGGAGCAGTGTCTCTCGGAGTCTCCTTCCTGGTCTCCTCCCAGCAGAGTTACCACGATGAAAATCACCGTAGGATTGCAGAGGAGAGACCTGGGCTTGTTCCTTGTGAGGTGCCCACGTTTCTCTTTGAGAGCACACTGGTGAACGCGGTGCAGACTCTGTGGTTATGCGGCAGGAAGTCTGCAGGTTTCACCACACTGGGCTCCGGAAACGTGCATCTCAGCTGCCTTCCCTCAGCACCCGCTGCCTCTCTGTCCTGTGCTCAGTGACCAGGGTCCCGTGAGTGATGGGGCGCTAGGTGGATGTTATGTGAGGGCATTATCCTCACAGGCAGGCTTCACGTTTGCCTTTCTGGGGTACGGGAGCCACTGTGAACACACGAAATGACACCAGGAAGTCCCGTGTGGAGAACAGTGTCAGAAACCCACATGTGTAACCTCCACCTACCAGGCCTAGTCTGGGGTTTACCATGTTACTTTAAAACTTCTTGAGGTTGGAATAGGTTACCTAAAAGGCCTCTTTAATTCTGAAGTTCTGTGACTTTATACCCTCTTTAGAAATGATATGAATCATTTACTTTTCCCTTCTCCAATCCACCATCTCTTCCACCTTAATCTAAAAACTTCCCACAGTGGAGAAACACTCAGTACACACTTCCAAATGGGAAATAACTGGTTTGGGTTTTTTAAAAAGATTCTGGAAAATATGGTGCCCTCACGCCTAGACAATCTTGAACTGTGCTTTGGAAACAGCGATACCTGTTTTAAAATGCCAGTCTTGCTTTAAAAATGCCTTCCCACCCTCCAGCTGTAGGACTGTTTGTGGTGTCCCTTGCCCTTGTGTCCGATGGGAGCAGCACACAGGTTCTTATCAAGGGTTTCTGCTGTCACATGGAAAACTCAGTTGCTCAAATGTTCTGAAATTTTTTTCTGTTGCTATGATGCCACCCCCCAGATACTTTGTGTCAGCAAAAGCCAGGTCATTTGAACTCTAAAGAAAGCCCAATTCCTATGTTTAGATAGCACTTCCTAAATTATTTCTCATATAGCATTTGCTTGAATTGACCGGATGAAAAGCTGATTATATAGTCAGCGCAGAGACACTGTTTGAAAGTACCAGTGAGAGCAGGGCAGTTCTGACGTGGAGCATTTGAAGTTTCTGTGAGTGCTCACCGGCCACACAGCATTTTGGCTTGGCTGTGGCACAAGTACTGCAGGAACATTATGGGGAAAGGGCTGGGGATTTAGCTCAGTGGTGCTGCCGCCTCCCTTGCAAGCACAAGGTCCCGAGTTCAATTCCCAGTACCAAAGAAACATTACAGAGAGCTCTTCTCTCCAAAACCCTGCCGGACATTTTGATGAGAAAAGTTTCTATTTAAGTTACATAGCAACCCTATTAGCTCCTTCTCATGAAGCATGGGCGGGCTGCACTGCTTGTAAGGGAAAGAGCGGAGGGCAAATTCGGGTGAGGGAACATCGCCTGTTCATGATCACGTTAGATGGAATTAGATGCAAATGGATTTGCCTTATTTGTTCTTAAAAGAATACAATGTTCACTCCAAATTTTTTCATCGTAATCTTTTCTGTTCCTTTCCAGACCCTGTCAACTATTATTTAAAGAATATTTCCCTTTTCAAGGATGAGATAGGCTCTGCTATTTATATACGCCACATTTATTTAAAGGCGAAGTTAGAGACTGGAAGCTGTCTTTAGCTCCTGTATACATAGAAAACGCTTCCTGAAGGCTGGAACGTGTGGCCGTTGATATGCTGAGCTGTTGTGTGTTTTGCTCCCCGCCCCACAGGAAATTCCTGGAATAACCCTTGTGACAGAAGAGATCCCCCTGCCTCTGATGAAGGTAAATGGCTTACAGTGAGAGGGAGGCACAGTCTCCTGTGACTAAGCCCCTGCTGCCCCCAGTGGTTCCGACGGTGACTTCAGGCTGCTGTAGGGGGCCGAGTGGGCCCTGGAGATGATGTCACAGCAGTCTTAGGAATGCTCTGTGAAGAGAGACGTTCCTAAAGATAGGAGAAAATTACAGGGCTCAACCAAAACTGGGTCCAACTAATACTTGTCACTGTGCCTCAAAGCAGTACTGCAGGAGTTGCTGTGCGTTCTTTTCAGAAAGCCGGGGAGACTTATCACTTCACCTTGTCACACCCTCAGGATGTGCACAGACACAGTCTCCAGCCTTAAAACCATTAAGTCCCCCAGATCAGGACCCTCTCATTTCTTGCTGGTTCTGAGAACAGGTTCTCTCTCTGGAGTGGCCAGCATGGCTTGAGGGGCTGTGTGGGCTCAGTTAACGGCTTTGCACCTCCTTCCTGCACACTAAGCTGGGCTATTAGAGTCTGTGCAGTCTGCGGTTTCAGAAGCACAATAGAGGGTGGGGTGGGGAAAGCAGAGATGCGTAGGCAGATAGTTAAGACCTGGGGAAGTCTTTCAGCAGTTTTCTTGAAGCCGCTCTGTTGTTCTTGGGCCTCATAGTGTGGTGATGATCACAGCTGGCCTGGACTGGGAAACGGCGCCCGGCAGCAGTAGCTCAGGGGGCTGCTGCCTTTGATTTGCATTTGATTCTTTTGGATCCTAAGGCTGTACTTTCAGGGATCATTTCTATAGTTGGTGACTCTTTTGGATCCTGAAGGGCAGGGCGATGGGGAAGGCTGGGTGTCTGAGGTCAAGGTGATGCCCAGGGGTGCGAGAGGGCTGGCTCAGGGCTGGGGGTTTATGAGCTGCCAGTCTGTGGTGTTTTTTTGTAACTACCAGAATGAACTAAGCCATATGTGAACACATGGGGGTGGAATAAGCCATTTAAATTAGAAGACTGTCACATGAAAGACAGGACTTCCTCTCTTTATAAATTGTTCTTAAAATAATTTAAAACTATTGAAAAGACCCATGCTTCAAATGAAACATCAACAAGAGGGGCTTTCCTAAGAACAGTTTTATCCCTTTGTGAACAGTGACTTGCTCTAGGGAAGCAGCAACTTTCATAAAAGGTTAAAAATTGTTCTTGATTTTATAGTGAGAACAGAAAGCATTAAAATCAGCCACAGGAGGTATGCAGAGATTTTTAAAAAAGAAAACAATAACTTACTCAAATATGAAAGAAAGAGCATACTACAAGTGGAGAAATTGGTAAAAACTACCCCAAGTATTTTTTAAAATCAGGTATCTTTAGCACATTTAATCACTGTTTAGAAATTACCAAGAACCTGCCCCAGAGATTGGTTAAACCGTAAGGTCTTTAACACCTGGGGTGTGGGAGCACTGCTAGGAGTGTCTGTTAGGGTCATTATATGTTGCTTCTCTTAAAGTTTGGAAACTTTTATTTGGGCAGAACTTGAGTATGATTAATTACTTAAGGGGAACTACAACAGACACAACACTGTATTTTCCTTCATCCTCCTCAGTAAAGACAGATAATATCACTTAAATCAAAGATTTGTTTGGAATACAAAGTATCAGCACAGTCTGTAATGCAACAGCTTACACTGTTTAACAATTAGTTGTTAGAATGAAGTAGCACTGTTGGAAATACCAGTTGGTTTCCTAGGGTTGTGGCTCGTGCCTAGAAGTCCCTTCAGACCTCCTGCTGTCTTAGGCTGGGCTTTTTCAGAGGTGGCTGGATCTAGACTGTGTGATTGACTCAGGGTGCAGTGCTAGGCCCTAGGGCGCTATTAAAGGCCGTCAGTGTTACCCACCCTAAGTAGTCTGAATAAGATAAAAGGGACAGAAAGACACTGTTAAGGTCCACTGTTGCTTTGCCACCTTCTGTGCTCTCCTTGAACTGTTTCTCCTGCCACACCACCCTGCCTTGGAGCCAGCCAATTACGGACTAAAACCTCTGCAAACTGCCAGCCAAATAAACCTTTCCTCCCTTAACTTTGGATGTCAGGGATTTTGCCTCAGCAATGAGCAAAGTAACTAAGACAGTGAGAGATAATTGATTTTTCCCAAAGTTCCGCTTTCACCTGTTTTGGGGAGTTTACAGTAAGCTCATTTAACATTGTAAGCCAGTATTTTACAGTGCTGCAAAGAAACATTCCTCCTTAGGAGCAGAGGCTCGGCCCTGTGCTCTATAGAGCTGGGCTGCTGTCCATCTACTTCCTTGCTGATGCCTGCAGGACCGAGGACTTGTGCTTTTGTCCCTCTGGGACCCACTGTGAGGCTATGCTGTTCCTCTTCATAGTTAGTGGTGGTGTGTGTAGTTTTTAAGGCCAAGAATTGGCTCTCAGTGCACAGGCCCCAAGAAAGCCAGCGCCTTCAGCCTGCAGCTTGCACTTAGCCGGCCAGCAATGCCGTCCCATGAGAACATTAGCTTCTAGCATCCTGACGTGACTTTGAGTGATTTTTTTCACGACTGAATTCTGCTGTGCTTCAGTGTAGACTGCGAGGGGACACGGAAACAAGGACACAAGGGGACGTGTGTAGGGGGTGCAGCGAGGTATGGGCCACACCTCCTGCACCCACCACAGTGGGATGGATAGACCTGTGCACTGCGTGTTGCGCCCTTGTGCAACATGGTGAAACGCTGTGATTACAGAGAACAGGATCACAGCCCAGCCATGTGTGTGCCGGTACCAAGCAGACACGTGAGTCTTCTCATTTACTTACTAAGATTGGATTCGTGTTATTCTGTAAAGTAAGTTAAATCATTTTGTTCCTTACACACGTCACCTAGGTGGTGGTTCTTATATATGGCCCGACAATTCCTCTTCATTCAGCGTGACTCCAGCAAGCCAGAAGTTTACAACCATATTTAGTGATTAGTTGTGAAAATCCAGGTCATTAAAAGATGGCTAATAGAACCACCAGCTGGGCAAGAGAGACTTTTTCTGCTAGCTGGTGGGAGAGGAGGAGGAAATCGATCTATATTCAGACCTTGAATCTGTAGCATTTGAGTCTCAGGAATGCTGGTTGTTTGTTCTGTGCAGCACATGCTGTTTGGAGTCTTATTTAGCTCACTGGTTTAGTGTCCACATTGTCTGTCTGCCAGTCTCTTTCTGGCACAGGGGAATACAATCAAGATCTTTGCACTGAGCTACATCCTCAGACCTTTAAAAAATTGGGACAGGGTCTAAGTAGCTAAAGTGAACTAGGCTTGAATTTGAATTCCCCCTGCCTCAGCCTCCCAAGGTGTCAGGATTACAGGCAGTGCCACCCCGCCCAGCACATAGAAGTTTTCTGTTTTATTCAGTCTATGCTAGAGTTAGTGGTTATAGTGTTGCTCTGGGCTGTAAATAAAAGCGGATATAAACATGGGCTCTGTGGAGGAGCTGGACTAGATGGAATGCTTTCACTCTGCTGGGTGGGTCCTGGCATCCAGAGTAAGAGTTCGCTCTGAGCTGCCACCTCCCCTCAGATTACTCAGAAGTAGGATCCAAGCCAGAAGACCTTTTAGAAATGAGAGGCAGATGTTTATTCCTGACCATGATTTTCAGATGAGCCAGTGGCACAGGGCTTCGGGTTCTGTCTTGTGTCCATGGATCAGTTGGCTATCCAAGGTAGAAATGGGAGAACGGTCCCTTTCTTCAGTTAATATTTGTGGTGGGCTGCATTTGGCAGTTGTTTCCATCATCCCGAGAGACAGAATGAGATCATTTCTCAAGAAGAGATGAGGATAATTCTCCTTTCCGGAGAAAAAGCTCACGTGCCCCTTTGTGCAGGAAAATGCTCCTGGGTCACCCCTCGAGGAGCTGATTGTCCCTAACTGTAGGAAGCCACCTACAAGGTGAGCTCAGACCTGACCAAGGGGTGATGAAGATGAAAATTAAGAGACACAGAAACAAGTTAAAATCTGGGGGCCAGCGGGTTCGTGTCTCCCCACCTGGGCTTTATTCACCCAGACACGGGCACGAGCATTAGAGTTCCACAGAATTCATCTGCGTCCCACCCTCCGGTGCTTCTCCAGGTAAACAACTTAGGCTCCGATGTTTCTGCTTCTCCCTGCAGTGTGTCAGCGCACGCGCTCGCCTGCCCTTTCTCCTCAGTGCTCACCGAGGAGGCCGGGAAGCTTCATTCTCCCCGTCTGATCTCCCCGCCTGATCCCAGTTTTCCAGGAGGAGCTAGGTCCAGAGAATTTTTTCCTTAGAAAGTGTACTCTTTTCAGTTACCTGGTGACACGCTCCCTGGGCTGGTGGCCTTCAGTCTGTGTAGTCATTGCTGGGAGCGGCATCTGTTGCTCCCAGGTCTCCTTGAGCAGAGCTGAGGGGACATGCCTGGGTGGGCAGGGCCTGCTTCTCTCCCTTCCTCCCCTTCATCTAGGCCACGATATCTAAAATTCCATGTGGAAGCCACGTTAACTCTCTGGGATGAGTACTGGTGTCCCCTTGGCCTTAGGGACCCCTCAGAGCTGGGCCCTGACCTCTTCACTGCACCCTGTTTCTAAACCATCACAGGCCCTGGGGGAGCCGGATCTCCACAGTCCCATTGACAGAGGTTGGCTTACGCAGGAGGGTGACCACAGTTTCTTGGATTTGCTCAAGCAGATTGTCAGCCCTGCTGAACACAAAGATCAGGCAAGGAAAAGAAAACTCCCAAGGCTCAGGCCACACTGCAAACCAAGTAAATTTCAGGGTGGTGGACTTGGGAGTTTCTACTGGGCCCTGCAGCTGGGAGTTGTGTGCTGCAGATCACAGAGAATAAGCATTGTTGGCGATTGCTCTGTTGTCTCCAATGCTTTGCCTGTGACCTAAACCCAGCATCCACGTTTTGGTCTCTCAGGCTTTGCTCACACTGTGAGCCGCACCCGGAAATCCTCTTCTTACCTGTCACTCACTGAAATCCATGTCTGTCCCCTGGGCCACCTCTATTCCTAGAAGACGCCATAGGCATTTTAATAGGCTAGTGACTCCCTGAAAGATCCATTGGTACACAGGGAACGTTTCTGGGGCTCTGGATAGCAGCGTTTCTTACTTCAATGTAAGTTTTAATTTTTACCTTGTTATAAATTCAGGGCCTCTTCTAATTCAGTGGGTTTGAACTGCATTAGGCCATGAAGTCCTTTGAAAATCTGGTAAAAGCTGTAGATTCTGTCCCCAGGGGAGGCTCATATGATGACACCCTCCATGTCCGGATAGCAGCAAGCCCCCAGCCCTCTGGAGCCTGCTGTGGAGTCGTAGGAAGTCTGCTTTCTGCCTTTCTCAGCTGATGAAGGTTGTGAGGAGAGGTCTTTAAATGGAGGAGAGGGGAGATGGGAGGTAGTTTGGGAGGATTTTTCTTAGGAGTCATAGTGTGAATGGGGTTCTCTTGACAGGATTTGTCCAGAGAGGATCAGGCCAGACAACAGATAGATCTTCCCTTATGCTGCCCAGGCCAGGAGTTAGGACTATGGAGGTGGAACCGCTGAGATGTGTGGCCAAGTGGCCACTAGATGGCACCACAACCCCAACTACGGTTTCCAGCCCTGGTAGCCCAGAGTGCGCCCCTGTGGGACCCCAGGAAGTTGTGGGGATTTCAGGTCAGGGATGTGATCCGGCCAAATGTCTGCAGGGTCTGTATCATGTACCTTTTTCCTGTACAAGGAAGAAACAAAGGGCGAATAGAGCTCCATTCATTCTAAATAAGTACTGCTAATAATTTTAAAGAATTGAGCAAGGATAAGTCAAGAGGGGAGCTGGGCCCAAGGCCGTTTTCCATTTCCTCTAGAAACCACACTGCCTTAGCTCTGGAGATTCCACAACTGCCCAGTGCGGTTCCTGCTTCATTGATTAGTCATTCCTGTCCCCAAAGAAGGGGCGTAGGGTGGTGGGCATTTTAGGGTTCGAAAACAACAAATTTTAAAACATCACAACTCACTTTACTGATATGCTAAACTTGGGTTCAAGCCAAAGTAGTCACTTTTTCCAATAAAAAATTGAACAGCACGCTGTTATTTAACATTAGAGCACTTTTCTTAAATGTATATTTTATTTACATTCTTTCATTTTCTTGAAATTCAGCCAAGCCCATCACCACCACGGGCAGTAGGTTGCTGCGTTTTATGACGACCCATGACATGAGTCAAGTCCTTTATAAACACAAGCTTTGGCAAGAAAGAGTGCATCATAACTCCATCTTCCTTGATTGGGAAACTGATGTGTGTCTGTACTTATCCCTCAACATTAAACACACTGGCACCTGCCTTTTGTTACGCACCAGTCAGATGCGCACAGTCTTGCCTCACGGTAGTGCAGTGATGAGCAGTCCAAACCCTGGAAGGCCAGCTGATTCTGTGTGGGAGTATTGGACGGCTGACCGTGGGGTCTGTTCATGTCATCCTCTTTGTGATTCCTGTAGTTTTGCTTTGTACTGGGGATGGATGCTTGTGAGGCAGGCGGTGGAACCACTGAGCTAAATCCCCAGCCCACGATTCCTGTAGTTTGAAAAACATACACTTGGAAGTCGTAAGCAAGCTCAGCAGGAAAGTAAGCTTGCTCTCCTCCCGTGGGTGTCCTCGGACTGGCCACGGCACTGTGGACGCCACCTAAGTCAGGACCACGCGTCCCTGGCGGGGGGCTTCCTGCTAAGCCTCCCCAGAGACGTCCTGTTGATCGGGGGGGAGAGCAGTGGTTGCTCTGTTCCAAAGGGGTGAAGGGAGGCTGCGGGTCGGGGCTGCTGCTCCAGCCGCCCATGGTCTTGTGCCTCCAGGTCCGCAGCTTGCAGGGCTACTGGGAAAAGCTGAACTCCAACCTAGAGCACGTCAAGTACGCCATGCCGCCCTCGCGCTACACCAATGGCGTGGTCTGGAGGGAGTGGCACAACCTGGTCTCTGAGGAGGTAGGCGGGGTGCTGGGGACAGCCTGGTCACCGTGCTTCCCGGTGCTGCAGTGTCTGAGGTCACCACTTGTCTCCCAGGAGCCTCAGGGGTGCCACCAGGCCCCCCAGCTCAGAGCAGTGAAGGGGACACTCAGCAAGGCCACGGTGTTACTGTCCATGTCACAGGCGAGCGCTGTGTCCCCCCGCATGGTTAAAAACTGATTTAAAAGAAACCCAGATGTTCCCAAAAGAGTGGAGGTCGGGGAGGAGGTGTCGAGTCTGACACAGGGGCGCCGGGGAGATCTGTGGAGGCTGGGAGAGTCCTGGTTTGTGCTACATCGTGGGACAGGAAGCTCCACACTGCAAAGATGACACAACCACACACACACACACGCCAGTGTCAACTTCCTGAGGCGATACTTCAGTCCAGCTGTGTGAGATACACACCCTGGGGGAGGCGGGTGCCGGGACGCGGGGTCTCTAGCATTGTGTATAGCAGGGGTTGTTGTAAATAATCAACTTGTAACTTCTGCGAGTACGCTTTTGCTTTAGAATAAAACATTCACTTTTTTTTTTTGTAGTAGCGTCCAGGTCTTCTGATGACCTGGAAAGTGTATCTTTTCTTTCTGAGACTCTTAGCTGTGTTGCATTGTGTCCTCGATAAACAAAAAGCCACCCACAAAACTGTCCTGTTTCTCCACCCTGCCGTGTTCTCACTCCTAGGAAGCGGGGAAGAGGAGGTCCACAGCGTACATGAGAAACATCCTTCACAACGCAGTAAAGTAAGCAGAACGAGGGCTCTCGGGTCGGTGAGATGCTTTCCTTCGACCCTGTTGGCTTCTTTTGCAGCAGCCGCTTACTTGGGCTGCAAGGTGGGCTGTAGCTCCTGAGTGCAGCTGCTTGGGCCCTGTTCTAGATTTGTTCTAGTGGGAAAATCTCGTGTGTGAAGCCTTCCAGACTTGTGCCCAGGGGTGGAGGATTTATAATGAGCACTTCTTAGGGCACGGACAGGCAGCAGGTTGAGTAGACCGGGACAGAACAGTCGGTGGACTGGCGAGCCTGCTCTTGTTTTGAAATCATATTTGGGCGATGAGTCCCAGCAGAGTGCAGCAGAGCAGGCCGCACTCCAAGCTCTGCTCTATTTCCTGCCCTCATTATCTGCAATAACTGAGAATGCGATTGTTCTAAATTGTTGCCCTTGTTGGCACTAACGGGTTCTAAGATTTTATGATTGCTTAAGGTGGCTTTTGCTACATTAATTAAAGTTTTTGAGGTTTTCTGGAAGCCCAACAGCAGTTTCTACAGTGATTTTATGTTTTTTTTCTTTTAAGGAGGATATCTTTGCATAGTGTTGTAGCTTCATTAAAAACAAACAAAACAACAAAACAAAGCAAAAAAAAAAAACAGAAAAACAATGCTAGCTGTGTGAATAACATTGCTAATTTCTTTCTAGGGTGATTTCTGATGTCGAAGCAAGGCATTTGGGTAAGAGAAGACCTGTTATAAAGTCCGTTTTCAGTGTTCTGTTTGTAACACTGTTCTCCCTGCCTCTGTGGGTTGGCAAGGATGTCACTTGCAGTGGTGTAATGAAGGCAGTGCCATTTAATATCTCCTTGTTCCACTGACCACAAAGCCATTTCCACGGCTGTCCTGGCACCGGCCTTCCGGGACAGCTGCTAGATGTGCTTAGTCCCTGGGAGTTGGCCCTGGCTTTCCTGGCTCGTCCTCTGGGGCTGTGTGACTCACATGCCCTCTGGCTGTGCCCGAAGTTCCCCTGGCACAGGGCTGCTGCTCTCCGGCTGTCTCATCACACAGGCCCTTTGACTTGTGTGTGCTGTTACTTTGGTTAACACTTGGCTTGCACCGGGCTGGGTCCTGGCGGTGCCACCATGAGGCGCCTCTAGGGGAGCAGGGAAGTTCTGGGGGAAGAGCTGGGCGCAGGAGCCAGGGAGAAGTGGGCTCTGGTCCAGAGCTATCTGACTGTCCCATGTGCTGCTGGGCAGCTTGGCCACCCCAGGGCTGCAGAGTGGGGAAAAGGGGCAAGGGGTCCGTGCGGGAGCAGCTAGCACAGGTGAGTGCACACGGGGTGCCATGTGAGGGAGAAGCAGGAACACATCATTTGGAAACCAAGCCACAGGTGCTGTGTCCCCTCTGGGTAAACGGTCAGAAGGTCGGGGCAGGACTAGCGTGGCAGGTTCAAGGGAAGTTGCAAGATGCCTCCCAGAGTGGGACAGATGGGTTAATCAGGCCTTGACAAATGAGGGGACTTAGCCAGGGGTAACGGGACCAAGAGCTGGGTCAGTCCAGACAGACAGTGGTTTCCATGATGCCCTTGCTTCTGTACACATTTCTGTTTCGTGGGCATGGATGCCTTAGGTGTATGTTGGGGACTGTGATGGAAGCCGACTAACTTCACTCTCCGCAGCTGTGTGCTCAGCCAGTGCACCGTGACAGTGACCTTGGTTTAACCTTCCTGTACCTTTCTATTGACCTTAGCCAGTTAGTATTAATCACCTCGGGCACGGACTGCACCCCTCAGCTGGGTGACTCCCAAAGTCGCTGAATCATTGGCTCAGAAAGCAGAAAAGAGCCAAGTAATCTGGACTCCACCAGCCTCACTAGTCCTCAGCCCCGGCCGCCTTGGGCTGAGAGGCCCAGGGCCCATCTCCAGGGAAGCACAGGTTCTTCCTCAGCTCAGAAGTCAAGGCCAGAACCTTCTGGTGCTGGGGATTGGGTTCGTCGGCTCCTTTCTGACTCAGTCTTCTCCTTTTGGTGTGACAGCTCTAACTGTGTCACCTACGCTGGGCTTGTAGGACTGGGTCATGCTGAGTTATGCAAAGTGTTATGTTTTTCCAGTGATGTAGAAGGGAAGCCTCTTGCTTCAGCACACACTCTGGAAACCGCCAGCGTGACTCTGTTCTGTTTGATTTCAGAGCCAAGGTTAACGCCTGTCCTGCAGGAGGAAGACCCCCACCAGAGGCTGCTGATGGGGCTGGTAAGCCTGTGTGCACCCTTTGGTGCTGGAGCAGGGGAAAACTTCCCCTTGATTCTCTCAACAGACAGTTGCCACCTGTGCTGCAGACTTTATGTGTCAGTGGTCAGCAACACATACGCGATGTGTGCCCTCTGGGAAGACGTAGTTAATGGAGGAGATGCATTAATCAGCTACATCAGTAAATATGATTTATGTATAATTACAAATCATTTTCAGGAGCCCATGACATTGGAAGTATTTTTTTTTAAAAGAAAATGTTTTTGTGGCCCTTGTATTTGGAGTTTAAAATCCAGTAAAATATTCTTTCTGAAGCAAGTCCAAGTGTGAAGATGACCAGAGAAATAGAAATCAAAGTAATTGAAGGGGACACTCAGTAAATAAATATGAAACCTTTTTAAAAGCACCAAGAGACATCTAGAAAGTCAAATGAAATGTTTTTAAAGACCGGCAGCGTGCAGATTTAAGAATGGGTAAACCTGTACTTTAGCTATGGCACATTTGAAAATACTGTATGGGAAAATATGTAGAAGTCCATATATATGACCTTGATAATTCTAGTTAAACAGAATTTTCTTGGCAAGTAGAGATCACAGAATTTGATCCAAGAACAAATAGAGAAGCTGGAAGCACAATATCTATGAAATAATTTGAATGAAAAGTTAAATAGCTCTAAAAAAGGCTTCAAGTTTGTTCTTTCAAATTTTAAAGGACCAGATCATCCCTGGGTACATATAGTATCTTTTTTTTTTTTTAAAGTACCAGGGATGGGAATTGAACTTGGGTCCTTGCACTCGCAAAGCAGGCAGCAAAACCACTGAGCTAAATCCCCAGTCCCATGAAGTAGCTTTTGAAAGAAGACAGAAAGCTTCTCAGTCATTTAAAAGACCCCCCAAACAGCCACAGACCCAAAATCTGGTCAAACTGATTCATAGATGTAGACATCCCAAGCTTAATTAAAATACTCTTGGTCTCTTAAAAAACACAAGGCCAAGTTCGATTTTTTCCCACTAAATGTGCAGTGAAATTTGTATTTCAAGGTCTAAGAAGAAAAGGTCATATTCCAGTCACTGAAAGAGGACAAAAGTCAAATTTCACTTCTGAAATACACTAACTCGTAGCAAGTAGTCTCTTGGTAATAGCCAACATCTCAGTGGAATGACTGCTGAAGGCTATTTTTGCTGCATTGTTCTGAAAACTGTAGCCAATGCAGTAAGAAACCAGAGGAAAGGAAGGTGTTGTCTTGCAACAGCAGCTGACCAATGGAGAGAATGTAAAATAATAAAGAGTGAATTCTTTAGAGAGTTAATAAAGAGAAGCAGAAAAGGGAATGAAGTGCAGTATTTTATTTCAAATCATGAGTGTCTAGGTTTAATAAAATTACAACCCAAAAGGTGATGAAGTAACTTGCTCTGACAAATAAGTAATTTGCTTGACAAATTAAGGGGAAGTGGGACTGGTGTTACAAGATAGCTAAATATGTGCTTATGTACAATAATAGAAACAACATGGACATGAAGATAAGCCATTAGAGTTAGGTTTAAATTTACTATTTAGTATACAGTCAGTATTAAAAAACTGGTGTGGAAAGAAAAAGTTTTAATATATCAACTGGTTAATTGTTAAGTATTTGGAAAAGAAAGTCTAGATTCTTTGTATCCCACATCACTATTTTATACAATAAACCAACAGAAATAAAAGGTAGATGAAGGAATTTAGTTTAGTATAGGTCCAGGCCTCTAATTGTACCACTCAGGTGGCTGAGACAGGATTGCTAGTTTAAGGAGTTTATTAAACTGTGTGAGAAGGCTGGGGATTTGGCTCAGTGGTTCCACTGCCTGCCTCACAAGTGCAAAGCCCCGAGTTTGGTCCCCAGTACCCCCCTCCAAAAGAGCACCAAAAAACCTGTGCAAAAGAAGATGACTGAATGAGAGGATAGTTAAATAATACTGAAATAGAGAAGACCTTTACAAGATACTATTGAATATCGACAGGAAAAGATGCGATTGAATAAAAACTTCAACCTAGAAAAAGTGATAAGTTTGGAAATAAATTACACCAAATGTGTCAAATGATTGGCATCTGGTATATAAAGTTTATGAATCAGTAGGAAAATAACACAGCAGGAGGGGAATGTACAGAAAGGCATTGATCAATCTGTTTCCCCACAGAAATGGTCAGTCTAGGGTGGGAGGAGCAGAAAAATGCTTGGCGTAACCATTGTCAATGACAAACAGCACAAGTGGCTTTTTGGACTATCAAATTGGCAGAGATTCAAAAATCTCATTACAAAGTCTATGGTACAGGGCACTGGAGAACTCTGTGAAATGCACAGAGAAAATGAGTAGAGAGAGATACAGGGCCTTGCCGACCTTATGGGTACAGCCCAGCAAATTCCATTTCTGTGAACTGAGTCTGACAAAATAATTGGGGATGTGGCAAACAATTTCTATATATTTGTGTGGTGTTACTGACAATAGCAAAAGAAATATCCTATGTGTACTTGAAAGGAATAATTCTAGTGCTTTCATAAAATCAATACTGAGCAGTCATTAAAACTGGTCTGATAAAGAGCATTTAATGACACAAAGCAACTCACAAGAAAAAAAAGATTACAAAACATTAGAATGTGTGTGCGTATCAGAAAAAAAGGGAGTAAACCTCAAATGTTTGTGTGGATGATAGGATTATGAGTGATTTTAATTTTCATCTTATGGTTATTGTAGAAAAGAGCATGAAAAACTTCACGCTATTTCTTAGAAAAAATTAACTTAAAAAAAAAGCCAAATGAACCAGCACATGGAGGAGACTGGACCGAGATACAGCATCACTGTGTCTCGTCCCTGAGAGTCCGGGGCATTGGCAGGACTAGAAGACGTGCGTGTGTACTGTGGCCGTCGTAGGGTCCTCACAGGCTGTCTGTTGGTGCACAGATCTCTCTAGCCAGGATGGTCTAGTGCTGGCAGGACATCCAGGCCCAAAGGGCGAAGGGGAAGAGGAGGAGGAGGGGAGAAAAGCAAATGATGGTGGCGAGGGATGCTGACCATGGCCTGGGAGGCTGGTAGGAAGAGAGCCACGCAGATCCCAGCCTGCTCGAGCTGCTAGGCGCCGGGACGCAGGTCCCTACCCGAGCCTGCAGCCCCAGGAGCCGTCCTTTGACAGATCCCAAAGTGCTTCACTTCTGCTGCCACAGGCCTCTCTGGAGAGTTCTCGCCAGCACCTGAGCCTGGCTGGCAGTAGTTCCCTGGGCTTTGGGTGAATCCTATGTAGCTCCTCTTGAGGAAATGTTGGGGTCTCCTGGTTTATCCCACCAGAGAAATACGGAGAGTTGGCATCTCTGCTACGGGCTCTTGAGACCTGGCGATTTTCACACTGATAACAACCATTAACGAGGCTCTGATTCAAGCCAGTTTTGTAGGTGTGAATATGCTGGGCACGTCTAATGCCTGTTCTGTTTCAGATGGTGTCTGAGCTAAAAGACCATCTTCTGAGACACCTGCAAGGCGTAAAGAAGAAGATTATTGAGCAGATGGCTGTGGACTACACTTCCAAACTGGTTGGCTTTGCTTCCTCTCCGCATCCCCATTGCTCCCCCGCCCCCGCATGTAATTCCCAGAATGTGGGCGGTTCAGTGAGAACATTTGTGTATTTTTCAAGTCAGATTTTTGCAGATCTACCAGTATATTTGGTGCTAGATCGAGGACAGGGAAATAACAATAAACAGAGAGAAACTGGCTTTGAAATTGGTTGATTGCCCCCTTTCGCTAGTGATTTTATGCTCATGGAAGGAGAGGACAGTGCTCCTCAATAAAGAGAAAGCAGTCATTTCTGCACATATTTTTGCAGTGAACCTTGGAAGATTAGGTTTATTAGATACGATATTGATTTGCTCTTCAAGATTAAAGTTTTCTTCCTCTGTCGCAGTCCTTAGAGTTTGGTTTCGAACAATATATTTGATTCCTACGGAAAGATTTGAGCTGCATAGTTTTTACTGTGTTAGGAGAGGGTGGATATTTGCATCTATTGATATTTATGAGCAGGCCATGGAACCCTCCCTAGTAATTCTCCTCCTCAGTAGAACGGTAGTGAGAACTTACTTCATGAATGTGTTATTCATTTTCCCCATGCCGATGCTCATTTTCTCCTCACCGTCATAGTTCATATCTCACGGTCAGTGAACACACCTACCTGACACTTTTCTGTCAGTTCTACATTTCACCTTTCATTTTTTGCACAAAACTGACTATGAGATTATTTATGTTCTCAAAATAATACTCCCATAGTTGATGTTTTAGTGGTTGTTCTGGCATCATCTCAAGATGAACAGATACACACACATATATACAAAATGGAAGGAAATAATATTGCCCTAGAAGACAAGAATAATTTGTTCCAAATAAACTCTTGACCAATAGGTTATGTTTAAATCTTTATTTCCAGATTTATATTTATATGTATGGATAGTAAACTAGCCTTTCCTTGATGAACAATAGACTGTGCTTCTAGACAGAAACACTGGTAAAGCTCGAAAATCATGTGTGAACTTGCCCTGAAATACTCAATACTGTATTTTTGGGTTTTTTCTCGCTTTAATTGAGTTTATTGGTACATTTTAGG
>NW_022900916.1:7667496-7736032 GCF_012274545.1 Fukomys damarensis
TATGGTAGAGGTACTCCATTATGTGTAAATACCACATTTTCTTTACCCCTTCATCTGTTGATGGACACTCAGGATCCCTCCAAGATTTAGCAATTATGAGTTGTGCTGCTGTAAACACGGTCATGCATGCATCACTGTAATATAATGTCATTACCTCTTTTGGCAAGATTTCTAGAAGGTCTGGATCAAATGGAGTTTCCAGTTTTAATTTTTGAGGAGTGTGAGTTGTTCTGTAACCACCTCCCAGCCTGTTCTAACCAAAGGTGCTAACACTTAGAAATTGTTTACTCTTTGGAAAGATTGTTACATTCTTTGTCAAAGTAAAAAGATTGTCGGAAAACTGAAAAAAAAAATTTCACCTTTCAAAGCATCAAGAATGATTTTCTTTCAAGCAGCATTCTTCTCTGTCATTTTCTTTTGCTCTTTGGTGGTGTACGAGGGATTGAACCCAAGGCTTCTACGCTGAGCTATATTATCCCCAACCCTTTTTGAAGACTTAAAAATTTTGAGATAGGGTCTCACTGAGTCACTAAGATGTCCGGGCTAGGTTTAAACTTGTGATCTTCTTGCTTCAGCCTCGCGGAGTACCTGGCTCCATCAGCATTTCAGCACTGGTCTGTGTGAACAGCACCTGGAGTGACTAGGCACAGATATGATACATGTGTAGGCTCAGAACCCAGTGTCCCTGACTGAGGCCCTCTGACCTGTTCAGCAGCACGGGAGTGGGAGATGTGGCTGGGTGTACGCTAAAATACACGCCAGGAAGCTGCTCCCGAGCCTGAGGATGGTGTCCCCTGCGCACCGGGGGACCCGTTCTGCTCTGCTCCATTCTCGGCCCGTAGGTGCAGTGCGTGGATTCAGGGCCCATAGCTTGGCAGAGACTTCTGAGCAGCTGAGAGAGGGTGGGGATCACAATGGGCTTCTGAAAGCAGCTCTGAGGCAGGGAAAGCCACCTCCTTGGGTCGATCTCTGTGATGATGGGCTGAGCCCCTAGTTCCGAGCAGTGTGCTCGAGTTCTCTCAGGCAGCCCCATCCAGGACCCTCCCTCATTTGGCAGCTGAGGACACTGAGGTTTGGGGAGATCGGTACCTTGAGAGGGTCACATGACTAGGGAAGCCCAGAAGCCGGACTTGACATCACCCTTACTCCGAGCGTGGGCTCTGTCTGCTGCCTGCTCTTGGCCCTTGCATCGTAGCAGCCCTGGCGTTGGCCTCCTGATGGGTGCGGGTCTGCAGAGGGGAGCTGGAGTCAGCAGCCCAGCAGACAGAGTGTACTCTGTTAAGCTCCAGGCACATTTTCCGTCTTCCCACTCTGGACTCTGGTGCTGCTGGCTGACCTCAGAAAGGGCAGTTGTGTTTCTGGGCACAGCCAGCTGGAGGGGCCGTGCAGGAGGCGGGTGGGCAGCAGTTTACAGACTGTCTTTCCCCTGCAGCTGCACCTCATTTGCTGCATACTGGAAACCAGTTGGAGGAAGCACAATCTCGACTCTTGGGCTCTCCGACTGTACGCAAGTATTTTCCACTGTCCTTTATTATGGGGTACAAAGAGCCAGCAATGCTGTTCTAGCAAAGCCCTAGAAATGTCCTGGTTCAAATGATTCTCACCAGCAGCAGCACTGCCTGTTGCAACCTTATGCTCAGCCGCCCTCTACCCTGGCACATGGGTGACAGACTCAACACAGGAGCCCAGCACTGCCCGGCGGAATTTCAGTTAACAGTTTCCAACCTACAAGGCTGCTGTCCGCAGGTTCTGGGCCTTGGGCTGACGGTCACTGCCACATTCAGGTGGCTTTCTCTAGGCCACAGCATGTAATGACAGACGAGTCTGTGTGTGCACAGCTCGGGCCACTGCTTGGGACAAACGACTGACGTGCCACTTTGTCGTTTTTACCCAGTGACGGCCGTGGCAGCGCTGCTGAATTTGCAGTCTTTCACCTCATGACCAGGATCTTGGAAGCGACCAGCAGTTTGTTTTTACCTCTGCCTCCCGGTAAGTCTTGGTCCCTCACTGTCACAGATCTGCTCTTGCTACTTCATGCGGACCCCGGCTGTTAGCACGTTATGAACTGCATGGTGGCCCTGGGTGTGGCCTTGAGCTTGGTCTCCACTGCCCACACCTGACCCAGTGATGACTCTTGACCGTGATCGTCAGGGCCCCGACAGTGTTGCACCAGTGGGGCTCATCCGAGAGCCCTTTCTCTGATGTCTCCAGGTCTAGTTTGTCTGATCAGGTGTCTGAAGGTGATGCTGAGGAGGAAGTGGGTCTCGTTTTGCTGGGAAATGAGCTCATTCTCAGGTGCTTGAAAGCTAAAAATCTCCCCTGGATTTCGAGACACGACTGAGTCAGTGCTGTAAACCATCCGCCTTGTGTTATTATTTTACAGCAAGAGTTTTTAACATAAGACCTACCCTCTTGATACATTTTTGAGTGCACACTACATTAACTGTAGGCACCATGTTGTGTAGTAGATTTCTAGAACTCTATCATCTTGTGTATCCAAAACTTTTTATAGGGGCTGATCAGCAACATCCCACCTTTGCCCTTTCCCCAGCCCCTGGCAACCTCTTTCTGTTCTATTTCTGAGTTTAACTATTTCAGATACTTCATATAAATAAGTAGAAATCATGCAGTACCTGCCCTTATGTAACTGGCTTATTTCACCTGGCATGATGGCCTCCAGGTTCATCCGTGTTGTTCACTTTGGCAGAATTTCCTTTTTAAAGGCTAAGTAATATTCCTTTGTATGTATATTCTACTTTTTCTTTATGCATTCATCTGCGGTGGACATTTATGTTGTTTGTATATCTTGGCTGTTGTGAATAAGGCTGGAATGAACACAAGAATGCATAGTTCTCTGGAAAATCCCCATTTCAATTCTTTTGGCTATATGCTCAAAAGTGGAATTACTGGATCATATGGTAATTGTATTTTTAATACTTTTTGAGGAATTTCATACTGGTTTTCACAGTGGCCCCACCATTTTATATTCCCATCAACAGCATATAAGGGTTCCAGTTTTCCCCCATTCTTATCCAAACTTATTTTTGTCTTATAGCTTCTCTGAGAGGGGTGAGGAAATCCCTCACTGTAGTTATCATTTGCATTTTGCTGATGATTGGTACTGAGCATCTTTTCATAGAATTGTTGGCCATTTATTGTCTCCTTTGGAAAAATATCTATTCAAGTCCTCCGTTTTTTTCATTGGATTGTTGCCTTGCTATAGAGTTTGTTTTAAATAAATATATATATGTTCTAGATATTAACACATTCCAGACACATGTGAAAACATCTTCTCCCATTTTGTAGGCTGCCTTTTTGCTCTTACTTCCCTTGCTGTGCAGAAGTGTTTCAGTTTGATGTAGTTCACTTGTATATTTTTGCTTTTGTTACTTATGATTTTGATGTAACATTCAAGAAAAAAAATGCCAAAAACAATGTCATGAAAATTCTTAGGTTTTCTTTTAGGAGTTTTATGGTTTTAGGTCTTAGAACTAGGTTTTTAACCCATTTTGAGTTGCTTTTGACTACGGTGAAGATAAATGTGCCATTTCATTCATTTCCGTGTGGGTATCTAATTTTCCTAGAACTATTTTTCAAAGAGATGATCCTTTCTCCTTTGTGTAGTCTTTTGTGTGTTTTTTGGTACCGAGGATCGAGCTCAGGACCGTGCAACTTGTCAGGCAGGCTTGGCACCACTGAGCTAAAATCCCTGGCCCTCCTTTGTGTGTGCTTGACACCCTCATTGAATATTGAGCATTGGTTCCCAGTATTTGCATGATTGTTATATATAAGTTCTAATGAATGTTCAACTTTTTGCCAGCTTTCACTAAACAAATATATATCAGTTAGGGTATTTTTGTAACAGCTACTCTGAGAAGTACAAACTAATATCTCATCAAAGTCACCTTCATGAAGGGAATGTGTATATATAGTTTTGTTTTACTTATTTTTTCATGATTTTTGATTTTGTTTTCAATTATCTTAAATTGTATGGTTTCAAAATTCACAAATTTGTGATTCTCCAGTTTAATCTGATGAGCTAACAAGAAGCACCACTACCAATCACATGAGCAACAGTAGAGCTTCTCAGGTTTGTTCTGAATTGCTGTTTAAAGTCTATCCTGAATCATAACTTAGTCTGACTTAGCAAAGAAGTAATTTGCTGTTGTGTGATGCTGACTTTTAAAGGCATCCGGACTTACAGATAAAACGTGAGAAGTGTTAAATTTTCTTTATTTGGTGTTATGAATGCATCACACTAACATGCCTTTCAGTAAGTGAAAGGCAGCATTTTAGATACAGGAATTCTAATTAAATTGCAATAGCTAAAATGTAAATATAAAATAGACATTGCCTCTTTATCTTCAACCGTTGCCTTTGACAGGCATTGGAACGTGGGTGGCTCTTGTTTTGCTCTGAGACAATAAAGCTTCGCCAGGTTTTAGAACACAGTCACATGACCAGTTATATGACCTAAATATAAAGCCACTCCCTGATAAGGTTTGAGATGTCCTCCCCATCCTTGTGAAAAGTGGAACATTACTAATCAATTCCAACTGTATCTTCAGAACGGAAAGCGGGATCTACTCAACTGACATTACTATCAAAATTTGTAAAAAGATTCTATTCATTTAACTACAAGCCAATTTTATTTAAATCAGGACTTCCAACAAAAATAATCTGTCATTCACTCTCTGAATTCTGGTATATGCGATTCATGAAGTTACAGCACACATAAAGAGCCATGAGAGATGTCTGTTTTGTAATGGAAAATGCAGTGATGTTTAGCCATTCGTGGCTTTGAAGAGTGAGCTACTTGGGCTGCCCTCTCTCCATCCTTGCTCATGCCAAGACGCCACAGTTCCAGCAGGTGTCTGTGGGCTCCTCCCAGCCCCCGTCACTGTCCCCTCACCAGGGCAATACCCATTCCTATTGGCATCTGTGGACGGGAATCCAGCAGCCGGACCTGTCCTCTGCCTGCACAGATCTGGTGCTGCCCCTGTCATCCCCCCACCAGTGGCCCTGGACACACTTTGAACAAAGACTTTCTAGCTTTCTCAGCATCACCCACTGTAAATTTATTCTTTCACGGCTAGCATGATGAAGACATCTGCTCAGAGGCCAGATGTCTGCTCTCTTGGGAATGGGTGGTTTTCAACAATCCCAACACGTATCAAAATAAAAAGCTTTTGCACAGCAAGAGAAACAACCAACACAGTAAAATGACAACCTACAGAATGGAAAAAAATTTTTTTGCCAGAGATTCCTCAAATAGAGGACTCATATCTAGAATATATAAAGAACTCCAAAAAAGTTTAGATCCCCAAATGAAAGGCCTAATCAAAAAATATGCAAGTGAAATGAGGATACACTTCTCAGAAGTACAAGTGGTCAGTAAATACATGTAGATATGCTCCACACTGCCAGTCATCAGAGAAATGCGAATTAAAACAACACTGAGATTCCATCTTATCCCAGAAAGAATGGCCACCATTAAGAAATCAAATACCAGGGCTGGGGATTTAGCTCAGTAGTTCCACTGTCTGCCTTGCAAGTGTAAGGACCCGAGTTCCATCCCTGGTACAAAAAGAAAAAAAGAAATCAAATAACAAATGCTGGCAAGGCTGTGGGGAGAAAGGAATCTTTCTATACTGTTGGTGGGAGTATAAGCTAGTACAGGCATTATGGCAATCTGTGTGGAGATTCCTCAAAAAACTAAAACTAGAAATTCCATTTGACCCAGCTATCCCCTCCTAGGTGCCTTCCCAAGAGTTAATATAAGCATATTACAGTGATTCATGCACACCCATGTTTATAGCAGCACAGTTCATAAAAGCCAAATCCTGGAAGCAGCCTGTATGTCCATCAACAGATGAGTGGACAAGTAAAATGTGGTATTTACACGCAGTAGAGACCACTTTGCCATAAAGGAGGATACTTTTGAGTCATTTGTAGGAAAATGAGTGCACCTTGAGACCATAATATTAAATACACAAACTTAAATGTCACATGGTTTCTCTTTTTTTTTTTTTGGTACTGGGGATTGAACTCGGGACCTTGTGCTGAATAAGGAACTGGGATGTGTTATTGCATGTACCACCCCACACAGGATGTGGATGTGGTCTATAAGCATGGACAGAAAAAAGCAAAGGGATCAAAGGGTGGATGGGGAGGGAGGGCAGGATATGGGATGTAAAGAGGAACTGGGGTGTGTTTTATACATGGACCAACTTCTCCCAAGGAATGTGAACATTATGTACTACACACAGGCGCTAATAGAATAAAAATTTGAAAAAAAGATCCCAAGAGAATGGGAAAAGTGAGGTGTCCCTAGAAAGAGTGAAGGGATTTTATGAAATGCAGATATGGCTTAAGTTCATGACTGTTGGACTCAGTAGGGGCATTGCCTGACTGACTGAGGTTTGCCTTCCATAGATGCTCAAGCTCTTTTTTTTTTTCCTCTTTCGCTTTTGTGGTACTGGGGATCAAACTCAGGATCTTGTGCTTGCAAGGCAGGCATGGGCCACTGAGCTAAATCCCCAGCCTGCTCAAACTCTTTATGAAAACAAATGAACCGAGTCCCTGGGGGCTATTACTATGCCTGGGCGATCATGAAAGCCTACTTTCTACACCACTCACCTTCCCTCATAGGCATAAGCGGGGGAAACGTGGGCAGATGTTGTCCATAGTGACCAGCGTTATTAGTAGACCCGTCTGTGGGTCAGGTGAGGAAGGCCGGTTTCTCTTAAATGTTTCACTCACAAGACACAAGCGGAAGGGTGAAGTGACGCAGGATCTGCGTGTGCACGTGTGTGTGCATCAATGCGGGGGTTTATGTCTGTAGCAAGCCGACTGCACTAGTGACACTGAGTTCCAAGTGTCAGAAACTTGTAAGCGGAACTGGTTAAAGATGAGAAGGAATGAGGATCACAACAGGGAAGCCATGGTTTGGAAACAGAACATCTGCAGTGTAGAAGGTTCTGCGTTTCCTTTTCTTCTAGACGAGGCTGAGGGCTGCGGGACGAGGACTGAAGCTCGTCTCCGTCAGGCTGTTTGCCCACACGCCGAGAGCTGCCAGAGAGGGAGGCTGAGGCCACTGAACTTGGGACAGTGCTCCAGGGACGGCAGAGGCCGAAGGGCCATCAGGGACCTTTAGGCCACGCACCCCGGGCTGGGGAATGAATTACAAATCCAGGAAATGAGTAATGTCAGCAATTTAGCATGGATTTTTCTTCAGAAATCATTTTGTAACTTTTTTATAATTTGGGGAAGAATTTCCAAGTCCATTTCAAAGATGTCATGCTGTTGGCTAGCCAGTAACGTCCCAGTTTCTGTTTGGCTCCAGGAAAGCTAGGGCGTTCACCCCATTGCGGGCCGGTTAACATCTGCCGTGGCACAGTCACGCCTCATAGGACCCTCAGGTTGCCAGGCCTGAGGCCTGGCCACTGCTCATGACCCATCTGCGCAGAGAGGAAATGCACGAGGTCTCTGAATCTGGGCCCTGCGCGCTGCCAACAGCGTTCCCAGGAGCGGCTGTGGATCCTCTTCAGCCCATACTGATTGGGCGCCAGGCTGTAGGCTCGCGGGCCTCTGTTCCCCTGCCCTCCTCACTCCCTATGGGTCTCCATCCCGCCGTTGGCAAATGGCTCCTGCATGCATTCTTTGTCTATTGTATGAGTATCTGAAAGTAAAACTCAAACCCTCCTTCTATCCTGCTCAAAAGCTTCGAATGCCTGCCGGAAGTTTCCTAAGTAAACTCCGTGCTGTCACTCAGCATCTAGCCGCTGTCAGAGACACTGGTACCACAGCACATTTTAAAACGTGCATTTGTTTTGTGATGATCGGATTGGCCCCTCATCAGAAATGCTTAGTTACTGCTGTTGGTAAGTGGCCCCGCTCTGCCGAGTATGGCCTTCCCTGCTGACTTCGCTCAGTGTTTTCTCACCTCATTTCTACCCCTGGGAGCTGCGTCTACTCTGGCAGCCTCCCCTCCAGTGCTGTTGTTCCGGAGACATCTTTTCCGATTCTGTCTATTCTGCAGTTCTCATCATGTGTCCCGTGTTGATCCCTTGTCGTTAACAGTGTGCTTGGGACTCTGGGTTTTTGCGAACTGTATTTGGGTAGCCCTTCTGTGAGACAGCCTGGAGAGAGGACCTACATCCCTACCAAGTTCCAGTAGATTTGCTAACCAGCCATTTATGTACACTGAACCCAGGGCCTTCACTCTGAGCTACGTCCTCAGCCCTTTTTTATTTTTTGGGACAGGATCTCACTAATAGTCTAGGCTGGGCTTGACTCTGCAATCCTCCTGCCTCAGCCCCCCGAAGTTCTGGGTTTACAGCTGTGTGCCACCATACCTGGTTGTTATTTTCATTCTTTTGTTTCTATAATTTGGTCCAAGTAGAATGCAAAACCTTTCATCAAGTGAATGACCAGAGAAGAGGTGTATAAACTGTTTCCAATGCCTCCTTGTTCCCATCAGCAAATGGTCCCCATCTCAATAACCTGTTACTCTGGATTGATGGAGCTTGAAGCTCTTTTCTCTTTCTCGATCTCGCTGTAGGACTGACATGTGTTAGATTGTAAAACTTTCCACTGAGCAGGCCTTGCCCTTGTTTTGCCTGGGAAGGGACTCAAGGACAAGGAAATATAGACTTATTGGTAACTTACCCACCACCAGCACGGTGCTAAGCTGTAATCATGCAGAGAAAGAAACTTGGAACTTGTGCATAGGGGCTTTGATCCAGGCACCCAGTCTTGAGCAAGGTGCTTATTAGCATGATCTGAGTCACTCTCTCTGGGCTACTGGAGATGCTGGCTGACCTCGTCTCTCTGGTCACTCGCCCTAGGTTTTCACACCCTGCACACCATCCTTGGGGTCCACTGTCTCCCTCTGCACAGCCTGCTGCATTACATCGACAATGGAGTGCTGTTTCTCACCGAAACGGCAGTCACGAGGCTCCTGAAGGGTAAGAGGCTCTGTGTTCTCCAGCCCGGCTCTCTGGGGTGAGATGTGTGTAGTCACCCGGGCCCGGCGGCACTCAGAAGGGTTCCTGCAGAGAACCTGCCATCTTCCCTCGTGAACATGGACATCGTTGTTCCCACTGCGCCCCGCGCCCCAGAAGTGACGCCGCTGGTGCCGTTGAGAGCAGTCCATTTCAGAACCTTGCTCTGGGCCAGCAGAGAGGGCCTTAACCCTGCCTGCATCCCGGGGGTTTGTGGATCCACACAGCTGCTAGATTCCTTTTCCGTACTTGAGGGTTAGGGTTTGGCTTGTTTCTCAAGAAAGTGTCACAAAAATGGCTTATTTTCAGCTTATTAACTCCATCATCTCAGAGTCAGACTCAAAATGCAAGAAAACCCAGTGACTCCTAAGTGAAATAAATAAGTCACACGTGTAAATACCGAATAGTTTCTCTGGTGTGAATAAACTATAAGAGTACATAAGATCCTAGTGACATAATGGACAATGTGAAATAGGAAGAAAGGGGCTAAAGGAGTAGGGAAAGTGGGAAGGGTAGGGGAATAAGGGAAAAGAAAAAAATATGAGAAAATGCAAACATGGACATGAAGTGTTTGTAAAGGGGGAGGGGAGGAGGGGTGAAGGGAGGGCAGAGACAAGGGGAAAAAATGAGAACCAAGACCTGTCATGTAAAGGTACAAGATCCCAATAATGAATGTAACTGTACTGTATACCTAAAGTGTACCAATAAACTCAATGAGGGGGGGGGAACAAACCCAATGACAATGTAATACTCTGAATTTGACCTTCCATAGGTCCGTCCTGTTATCAGTGGTCATTCAGCTGCAGTGCATTGACAGGTGAAGCTTGTTAATATAGACTGAAGTGTTTATCATTTCTCAAAGTAGCTAATGCTTTAAGTTAGTCAATAAAACTACTTTGTATGACTGATGTCGTGTGTTATAAAAAAGTCCCTTTTTATTCAGGCACCAACTAAAAATTTTTAAAGTGTTGTTAGATTAGCTTGAGGATATAAGGTTGGAAAATGCATTACCAAGAGCAACCACTTACATATTAAGAATTTGTGAAGTATTAAAGTAGGTAGGTATTTTTCTTTCTTGCCAATCCCTTTTTTAAAAATAATTGTTAATTTTTATGGGGAATTGGTACACGTACATAACACATCTCAATTGTTTTTGTGCCCTTCTCCACCCCCTTAAAATTTTTTTGCCAGTATCAGATTCATTTATCAATCTTTATCAAATTATTATAAATTCAGATTAACAGCCAGACTAATAGGCCAAAAACTATAAAATACATAAGACAATTGTACTAAATTATACTAAGTTATAGTTGTAGAAATATGCTAGATTACAATAACTTTTTTTTTCTTTCTCTCGTTTTCTTCCCTCCAATCCCCAACTTTCTTGCAGATCTGGACAATACAGAGAAAAATGAAAAACTAAAATTCAGCATCATTGTCCGGCTTCCTCCGGTAACCCTGAATTTTATTTTCCCTAATCCTTGGCACAGTTCTCCTTCAGTTTCTTGTAAGAGGAGCATGACTTGCTTTTAGCTAAATCCATTGAATCATTTTACTTTCAAGCCATTTCCAAGAATCCCATCTGTCCCCGCCCCTGTCAGCTTTCCCTCTTATTAGAATTATCCACAGAACACTTAGCTGTGTTCTCCTCTTAGGAAACTGAACTATTTATATCTGAGTCTGAGGAGGAGGGAGAGGGGAAACGTGCTTTTGGCATTTGAACTGACAAGAAATTGCAATACAGGTGAGGTCAGAAGGTTCTGGAACTCCAGTTCATCCTATGTTTCTGCCAGCGTGAAAACATCCGTAGATCAGAGGAACAATGAAAAACATGAAGGGAAGTAGTTACAAAGGAACACCGTCCTCTTTTTTTGTGGGGGATATTAGCTCTTAGAGGCAGAAATCCTATGAAATATGAAATTCCATAGCAAGGTCGCTGAGCCTCAGTAGCTGGGCAGCCACGTCCACTGTTTACAGACTATAAGTGTTTGTACCTCTGTCACTGTCCCCCACAGGGGCGTCTGTGGTCTTCCTGGACCTAATGGTCTTGCTTTGTAACAGTCCCTCCCTCACAGGCTGACTGAAGCAAAGGCAAAAATAGAGAACTAAGCCAATTTTCTACGGCTTCGTCTCTCTGGGGAAGGTTGCTGAGCATTTAGTTTGCTGTCCAAACGTGATCTCCCCAGTCCCACACTCTTAGGGAATTAAAGTTTCATAGGCAAGACATGGCAGAGAAGTTGATTAAACAAGACTTCAGCCTTTAGTTTCCAGTCAAAATATCACCTCACGTTGGCATGCCCATCTCCAGTTTTGAAGAAGAGCAGGTAAATTTGATTTCAGAAAAAGAAGTCAGTGGTATCAGTGTATAAACTGCTTTCTTCAAGGTGGCATTTCAGGGAGTATTTATTCAAAATTCAGAAGCACACCTCATTGGAGCCTGGCCTTTCTCCAAGGATCGTTAATCATCGAGAGTCTTAGAATAGAAATAAGCTACTGTGGAATAGTACTTTCAAGATTGTGCATAAATTTGGAGTATATTTAATGCACTGTGAGATACAGTCTGCTCTGTGTATTTTTCAATTGCATGGTAGCTCATTGGGCGGAAGATCTATCGACTTTGGGATCATCCTGTGAGTTCCATCATCATTTCCCGGAACCACGTGACCAGAATGCTGAAGAACTATAAGAAGCAGGTGAGTCTGTGCCAATGCATAGCCACTATAGGCTTTCTGCGTCCTATGTGCCTGTTTTAATATATTCATGCAGACAGCAATTCCAATGTGGGCTTGCTTGGGAGAATCAACTAATACCAGAAGCGGTTTCCCTTTTAGCCTTGGACTTCTGTGATCAACAAGTCATCACTGAGCATAGACTTCCTCCCTCTGAACTACTTGATTGAAATTCTGACCAGACTGGAGTCTTCCACTCAAGGTAATTCACAAGGTTTTCGTTGTGCTCCCTGGGCACGTCAGTTCCTCCCTTCCCACATCCGTGCACTGTGCCCCGCCCCAGGTGTGCCCCGCCGCAGGTGTGCCCTGCCCCAGGTGTGCCCCTTATTTACAAAGAAGTCTAGAGCGCATTCGATTTGCATTAGGGACACGGGTTTGCTGTGTAAATTACCAAAGGGTTAATCGCCCTTGAAGTTTTAAGAGGATTTAAAGGGTTGCAAACGTGAAGGCCTTTCCTTGGAGCTGAAGGTTAACGAAATTCTCAGAATGTGTTTGACTAAAACGTAAGATATTCGTGATTGCAGTAAGGGGTGGGAAACGAACTTATAAATATTCCATGGCTCCAAGGTAGCACATCCCCTCTGTCTTCCCCCCAGCTCTGAATGACCTCGAAGGACATGACAATGTGGATGCAGAATTTGTGGAAGAAGCAGCTCTAAAGCACACCACGGTGCTTCTCGGCTTGTAAAGGAGACAGTGCAGTCCCATCGGTTTCCAACATTTTCATGTCACTCGTGAACCTTCCCCTTCTTGGGAATTCTGTAGCAGTATCTGAAAGTGGACAAAGCAGAAAATACTGTCCAATCATCTGAGTTTTAGTTTTGTACGTGTCTGGGCAGGACAAAACTGCTGTCTCTCGTTCCACTTCTGAGCAGCTGACGAGCAGTCCAGCGCAGAGGAGTGACAGACAGGCCCAGGTGGGAAACAGCAGGCGCAGTGCTGTTCGACTGGCTCAGTGGGCCAAAAGCTAGCTTCCACCGTACTCTGAAACAAAACGTCCTTTAAAAATGTCGTGGGATGCTGAGTGCATAGGACAGCAAAAACCAGATATGTCACTGAAAATAGCATGAGCAGAAAAAGTCAGTGTTGCATAAAGAGCATTACCTGGAAAGAGAGTTCTTCTAAAAATGTGGACTGAATCAAATCTGCTATCTCTGATACAGAATAACTTGCAACATAGTGAGCGATTTGTACATACAGTAATTAGAATAAGGTTTGTCTTTGCGATGGTTCAGATGGAACTGTATTTAATTTTTTTTTTTATATTTATAAAACTTTGGTTAAATTTTGTCATTAAAAAAACCCAAATGCTGAAAGCCTGGGCCTGACTCTTCCTGCTTTTAAACCGAGTCTTTTTACTCCATTCAGGACTTTTGAGCCCATGAACTTTCTCCTCGAAAAGCGCCCGGTGGCACCTCACTACCTCGTGTACTGTTTTTCTCCCCACCCCACCATGGTAATTCCTTTGGGACCTCCGCAGGGTTGGCCCATAACCCTTTGCTTTTCTCCCATTACACTGTTTCTCTCAAGCACATTTGTGAGATTTTAATGATTAGCTAGTACAATAATGTAACTTATTTTCTAAAAATCCCCAATGTGGCCTATAAAGCCCCTTGCCTCTAGAATGTCTCTTTTTGTTAAAATACTTCATAGTCAGTTTGACTCGAAATCTTGGAGCCAAATCAGCAATGAGTTGCTGATTCTTTCTCTTCATAAGGGCTTTTCTTTCATTTCCTGCTTTCTTTCATTTCACACTTGGATTGTTTCTGTCACTTCTTAGGGCCCAATATATGGAACATATATATTTGAGATGAACAGGGCTCATAACCCTTCAATAACTTGCTATTCATTCGTTAGATGATAAAATTTGAACCCCATGACATTCAACTCTCCCAAACCCCAACCCTAACAGGATGAACATTCTGTGCAGCCAAGGAAGCTCACTGGGCCTTGAACACAACTTTTGTCTATTAATCTTATTCCAGGCCATTTCTGCACATGGTGACCCTGCCTTCTTTCAACCCATAGCACTCTGTACTATTTTAGCCTCCATCCCTTTGTGAATTTAAATGTTTCCATGCTTATGTTGTTTAAACTTCCTATGTGCCTAGTTTTTGAATCCCTGAAGAGGTTACTGATTCCCACTATACAGCAACTGTGTTTACGCAGTATTTCTTGTTAACCACAGCTTATACAGTGTTACCCATCAGAGGGACTCCCACATAGTTCCTAGTTCCTTTACGACAGATTCAGGACTCACAGAATGAGAATGAGGTTAAATTTGGCTCTGCTTTGGCAGGATAGGGGCTTGGAACAGAATGTTTGATTTGGCAAAATTAAAGGATGTAGTATTTCTTATTCCCAGAGTTGTAAAATAAAATTCATAACTGCTACCAGTACGAAAGAGCTTCAGCACATTAGTGAGTGCAAAAGCACAGCTTTCAGACCTACTTGTGTATCATGTCGATGAGAAAATATTTCATTTAGGAAATCAGTTGTGTGAAATGCAATACAATTAAAGCAGAATTGTTCCCATTTTCAAGTCTGTCACATGCAAAATTACTAGTATTTTGAGATTTTTTAAAAACCTGATGTGAGAGCTTAAGATAGTGAATTTATTTTCAGATAGCATTGTAAAATAGCTGAATTTAAAAGGAAGATAAATCAGGCATGAACATTTTTACAGCAAAAGTATTCTTGTCAAATGTAATCAATGTTACTTTGGAAATGACCAGCTTTCCTGCTGCTTTTTATCTGGTTTAGTTTTACCAACATGATTTCCAGGGCCACTTTTTCCTCAGCAAAGTAAGCTGTACCCTTTTAACACGCAGGACAGTCCCTTTTCAGATTGTCACTCTGTCTTTTTAGAGCACACGCATGCAACCCTATGTGTTTTTTCTTTAATAAAGACCCTTGTGCTTTCTGTACTTCATGGAACATTTATTTTGCACTTTGACAGCACTTTGCACACTACATATTTCTAATTGTCAGTAGAGTGGAAAGGAATTACAGGAGCAATTCTGATGAACGCTTTCACATAAGTGCAGGACGATTCTATGTCCTACTGAATGCAATGTCAAAGGTAGTAGCTGGTGGTTATCACAGCAAACTGCTGCACTCTGTGGACAACTCCCTCTCTTATCTGCAGTGTTAGAAGCGTCGCACTCCCTTTCCCCAGGTATAGGTATGAAGAAGCCCGGTTGGATCCTCTCTCTCGGGAGCCTGGACTGATTCATACACTCAGATCTCAATCGGCTTTATAACAGGTTTCCTTATGTGCCTCATGTTGGCTCCAGGTTCGCTGGGCTTAAATGGAGCCAGAGCACCGTACGGTTTCGGCAAAGGCAGAGTAGCGTCTGCTTGGGGGATGTAGGCATTCGGGCGCTGCTCCGCAGTTGTGTAGATGCCGTTGGGCAGCTGGTGGTTCTCGGCTTCTAAGAACTCCTAGGAGCAAAGAAGGAGTTTCCCTTTCAGTTTCCTGAACATGCTGAAGTCACTTCAGCCTTGGGTCCCAGAAGACACAGCTGAGTCTGAGCAGCCTTGGGCTGTGCTGGCTGATTCCCCCAAAGGGACAGGAGAATGGACAGTCCCCACCCCGGGCCCAGCCCCAGGAAAGGGCTGCATTGCTCAGGCACACGGGTGCTGCAGGTGAGGGTTTATCAGAACTGCTCAGTGGGGCCCAGCTGCAGTCTTTGTCATCAAGTTGTACTATTTCTGTGTCTGTGACACAAGTCAGACCCTGTGCTCAGGTATTTCTCCAGAGCACATTTGGAATGCTTGTTTTTCTCGAATTTAAAAGTAAGTAGTGGTAGTAGTCACATTTGCTTGACAGTCTGCTTGTATCCCCAAGTAGTCTCTTTGATGAGAAAGAGAGAGAGGCCTAATTCCAGTCTTAAACTACTGAAAGTTTAGGGCGATAGGCAGGAGAATGGGGTACTAAACTCGCACTGGCACTTTGGACTGTTGGGCTTTCACTTTTCTAAATAGCAAGTTTCTAATGGCTCCAGGACTACATGTGTGGAAGAATGGACATTTCCTCATTTATAGGCGATTGAGCGTTGAGCATCCCTAATCCCCAAACCTGAAATCCAAAATGCCCCAAAGTCCTAATCCTTTTGAGCACTGATCACTGGGTGAGATGAACTGCAGTTCAGCTATAGGTGCACTAGAATGATGGTATAAAATGGCCTTCAGGCTATGTGCATACAGTGTATACAAAGCACGAATGAATTTCATGTTTAGATCTGGGTCCTATCCCCAAGAGATATCACATGTATGCCAGTATTCCAAAAGCTGAGAAAATCCACAACCCCTCTGGCCCCGAGCATTCTGATAAGAGAGTGAACCGCTATCATGGGAGGATTGAGCCTCTGAAAACAGCCCCTCCTGGCCCATTTGACAAAGGCAGTATGCAGCTAAAGCTTACCCGGGACTTCTCAGCCACCGCCGTGGTGTACATCTCTTCATCTCGAAGTGCCTTCAGCCATTTTGTCTCAATCTCTTTATTGAGTGGCAGACCCTTTTCTATCCTGGAATTGCAAGAGAAAATGAATTCTTCCTTCTCCCTGGATTCTTTCTGGAGTTCAATGGTCAAGGCTTGTTTCATGGACAGCTCAGCAATGAGGGCCATCATCTTTTCTGTAGCATTTTTGATCCTTCTTTGGTAGCCGTTCATCTAGAAGTAAAGAGCCCACGGTTTAGTCGATGCTCACATTCCACGGGGACTTGAAGAAAATGGCAGACTTCTGGGTGTCTGTGGTAAGGGGGGCATTCTTGCTGGCAGGAAGGAGGGCTAAGTTGGAGTTTACGGGAAATAACTGAACGGGACTGCGGGGATTGAGCCCAACACTGGCTGTGTAAAAAGGACAAGGAAAGGAAAGGAGAAAAGAAAAAAATATATTAAGAGGGGAAAAGGAAAGGAGAAAGAGTGCTCTTGCTGCCCAAGTTCTGGCTTAATTTTACCATTCATCAGTTTGTCCCTCAGCTGGCTGTGCTGAGAGCCTTCCTACAAAGTGTCACCTTTGCATTTCTTTGGCAAGTTGAGTGCCTTCTAAAGAGTCTGCCATCAGCTTGGACAAATCCACCCTCAGTGCAAAGTGCCTCCGTCTGAGAAAGGGAAATTCTCCATAAAAGGCAGGCAGGCAACTTTTTCAGAAACGTGGGGTGGGTAACTCAGCCAATGTTCATGAGCTTTCTTATTTACGAGGAAAGGTTGTGAATTTTGCAACTGCGCCTGGTCTGATCAGTTTATTAGTGGAAGTCATCAGAGCAGAAATGCAAAAGTCCAGCTAAAAACAGTGACAAGAGCCTGAAATTTACTATCCCTTCCTATTTCCTGTGCCAAAACGGAACAGGCCTGTTTTTACTCATTTACTTGTTCTTCTAGGGCCTGTTACATGCCAGGCACTGGGGAAACTAAGAATGGGACTACTGCTGCCCACCAGAGGCCACACTGTGGGGGTGTAGGTGCCCCCCACTCCACAGCCTCATCTGCTGGGAACAGTGTGCCCACGCCTGTGTCCCTGCCCTCAGGCCTAGCTTGGGAGTAGTGCACTATTGCTTGGTGGCTTCCGGGCTGCTCTGGGGGACAGCGGATGCAGGGTGAGTGACCTGTCCCGTCCCTGCTCATCATGCTGCCCCGGTCCTGCTGCCTCTGAATCACCGAGCTCCATCCTATTGGCTGCTGCTTTCAGGGTGGCTTCTTGCAGTCCTGTCCCCGCAGCTCCGACGTCCTTGTGCGGGTGTCTTTGGCTCATTCCATGAGGAAGCCTCCCTGTCCCCAGCCTTTCTCGGGAGCGGTGCCGGGTGGTGGCCCCACCTACAGTGCAGTCAGCCTGGATATTGCAGGGAGTGTTCCTTTCTCTGGGGTGCACTCCATTCGTGGGTCCTGGCCAAGCTTTGGAGGGAGCAGTAGTTCAGGCCACTGATGAGTGGGACCCTCTACTCAGGAAGAGCTAGGAAGGATTTAACATTATGTGTGGCTTAACAAAGGTGACATCTGTGATCGCTGAGTGAGCACCCTGCTACGTGGACCTCTGTTCTGTCATGGAAGAGAATAGGGTTTCTCACTGTGAAGTGAACTCTCACAGAACAATGGAGAAACATGTTTTGGACAATTTTCAGAGTCCTGTGTACACTTTTATGTTTCTCTGTCCTAATGCCTGATCTCTCCAGGGCTTCTCAACAAGTCCAGCAGTCTGGAGAAGAAAGGCAATATTAAGAGTAGCGGGGAAGAGCACACAGGTTCCCAGGCTGACCTTTTTGGCCAAGTGCAGTGTGTCCAGCTTGCAGGCCTCAGTTTTGCTGTATAGCCTGTCTGTGAGCCGGCACACCTGTTCATAGATGAAATCCTTCTCCAGTAACTTCTCCTCCTTCTTGGCCAGCTGCAGTTCCAGCTGCAGACAAAAACAATTTCAATGGGAAGAAAAAAGTCATCGGAAGCCCGGACTTCTTTTCCTACTTAGAGTGCTAGCTGGCCCCTCCCAAGCCCCTGCAGTGGGACACAGTGGCTCCTCAGTGGCTTAAATACCTCTGGAAAGTGAGCCCCACTTCCTCTGCCCCGGCCCCTTCCAGAGAGCTCTGCAAGTTCTTCCCGCACCATAGACACGGCTCTCCCAGTTCTGTCTGCTCTCCACGCTGCCGTGTTCTGATATGATCCCACCAGGAAAACAAGTCACCCATTCAAGAAGGCAAAAGTGCTCCTTTGGACCAAACAGAAAGGTGCTTTGGGATTCTTGAAACCACTGGATTTTGACTTCTTTTGGAAAGTAGACAAGTCAAGCTGAGAATTTACTAGATTACATCAAAAGGCTAAGTGGCTGTAATTACAAAGATAGGCCTGTCAGCCCAACATGAATCAGTCAACAGGCATCCAAGAAACTGTTGACAAGGAGTAAAGAGACGCCATTTTAAGCAGGATGTTTACCTCATCTAATTTTTTGATCATTTCTTCTTGGGTCAGATCTTTCCCTGGAAGGAGGCGAGTTCTGTTCTTACCCACAGGGTTTACAAATTTTTTCTCCAGGTCTTTTATTCTGTCTGTACACTGTGAAAACTATTAAACAAGAAATAAACATTAGCTTTAAGACTCTTTAGCTTGGCAATCTTAAAATTCCATAGTCAGGGTCTCTAGAGTTCCTGAGCAGGACCAACCCAGCAAAGGCGGAGGAGAACTTTGTTTGCTTAACCTCTTCATATACGTGGGGTTAAGTGCTATTTCTGCTTGTGTATGGGGCCATGAGGATGACATCTAGATTTGACTCTGCAAGACCAGGCGGTGTCAGAATTCTGAGCCATCAGAGAAAGCTTGGGGTGCTGTGTAGCTGCTGGGTTCACAATGTGCAGCCTTCCCCCTCTTTGTTGGAGATTGCCACAGAGAGCAGAGTAGCCACCATCCAACACGCTGGCTGCCATTTTGAAATCCTTTGTTGGGGTAAGTTTAATGGTGTCTCAGTGATGAGTGACTCAGAGTGTACACTCTGAGAAACAACCTCAAACATTGTATATTTTTTGCTAAGTCCCTAACATAGGACCTTATGAGATAACTGTGTATTTGCTGAATCATTGAGACTCATTGAGAGTGAGGACCATGGCAACTCCTAAGTAGTATGGTAGCCGCACTTAGCTTTTGTGTGACAAGGAGAACTGTAGTATATGGCAACAACCAAGAGGCACTATATTCAGCTTTCCTGAGAGTCTGTGAGTGATCAATGAAATCATTTATTCTGTGTCCTCAACTGGCACACAGGAAGATAAGGCTCAGGTTTATGGGCCTGATACATTGAGCAAGACAATATATTTAACAGTATGCCCAAGAGTGACACAGGTAAGATGTTAAAGTTTTAATTGGTGTTTCTCTTCCCTGTAAAAATAATTTTAAATGGTGACATAACTGTTTTCTGTTTACTCATCTTCTTCAATTAACTTTAATATAAAATTGAAGTTTACATACAATGAAGAGCTTGTTGCAGGATACAAAGTGAACATTAAAAGTTCAATAACTTTTCTGTACACCAGTAAAGAAGTAGCTGAGAAAGAAATCAGGAAAACCATTCTCTTCGCGATAGCCTAAAAAACTAAACCCAACCCAACCCTTAGAGATCAACCTCACCAAAGAGGTGGAAGACCTCTACAGTGAAAATCACAGAACACTGAAGAAAGACACTGAAAACCCTAGAGGATGGAAATACTCCCCATATTCACGGATCAGCACAATTACTATTATAAAAATGTCCATAGTGGACACAAAAATAAACCCACACGACTACAGCCATCTGATTGTTGAAGAGGAGCCAAAAATACACACTGCAGAAAAGACGCCTCTTTAATAAATGGTGCTGGGGTAGGATATTGAAACTAGATCTTCATTCCTTACTCTACAAAAGTCCAAAATGAATCAGACCTAGGTATAAGACCAGCTGAGACTTGTGTCCAGATATCCCCCCAAGGCCTTATGGGTTATAGGTGCGGCTTTTTCAGAGGTGGCGGGATCTAGAGCGTGTGATGCTGGGATTGAGTCCTGGTGCAATGCTAGGATTAAGGACACTGGGATTAGGCATGTGAGTGCTGCCCACCTTAAGGGCAGGGAGCCTGCTTAAGAGATTTGGGACAGAAAGAGGCCCCTCACTTATTGGCTGCTACTTCACTGCCTGCCTGCTTTGCCATGGACTGTTTCTCCTGTGATGCCCCTTCTGCCATGCCACCCTGCCTTGGAGCCAGCCGACTAGGTACTGAAACCTGTACACACTGTAAGCCAAATAAACCTTTCTTTAATTTTGGGTGTTGGGTATTTTGTCTCAGCAACAAGAAATATAACGAAGACCTGAAACATTGAAACTGCTAAGCAACACTGAAACACCTGAAGCAATAGGCACAGACAAAGGCTTTCTGAATAGGACTCCCCGCAGCATAGGAAATAATAGCAAGAATCCAATGAGACTACCTCAAATTTAAAATCTTCTGCTCAAGCATGGAAACAACCAACAAAGTGAAGACAGCCTAGGGAATGGGAGAAAATTTTTACCAGCAATTCTTTCAACAGAGATTAATATGTAAATATATGAAGAATGTAGAAAACTTAACACACATGCACATCAAATAGCCCAATCAGCAAATCAGCAAATGAATTGAACAAACTCCAAAGAAGTACAAATGGCCAATAAGTACATGAAAAAATGTTCAACATCTTTAGCCATTGGGAAAATGCAAATCAAAGCTATAATGAGATTCCATTTCATCCCAGTCAGAATGGCTGTCACCAAGCATACAAAAGCCAATCAATTCTGTCAGGCATGGGGGAGGGAGAGAAGAATGCTTCTACACTGCTGCTGGGATGCGAACTAGTACAGCCCCTGTGGAAACTGGGATGGAGGTTCCCCAAAAAACATCATCGACAACAAAATAGAGCTACCACTGGATCCAGCTGGACTGTCTTTGTGTACATACCCGCAGGGATTAAAGCCAGCCTAGCATAGCGATACCTGTGTGCTCAGGTTTATCGTGGCGCGATTCATAATAGCCAAGGCATCGAAGAAGTCCAGGTGCACACAACAGACTAGTGGATAAACTCTGATATACAGATTGGTGCATTATTCAGCCATAACGAAGAATGAAATTATGTCATCTTTAGGGAAATGGATAGATTGGGAGATCCTGCTATGCAAAGTAAGCCAGACCCAGACAACTATGTGATGTTCTCCCTAATGTGTGGAATCTTAAAAGATGGCATGAAGGTAGAAGGTAGAATTATTATTGGAGGAGAGGAAGGGAGGGAGGAGGAGGCTAATGGGGGATGGTTATGAACAAAATGTACTCATTGAAGCACAATATTTTGTAAAACTGATAGGCACTAATAAAAATTCATTTAAACATTTAAAAAAGTGAACAGGAAAAATTATTGTATATATTACTAACAACAGTGTTAATTATAAACTAAAAAAACAAAAATATGATGCTTGCTTATTAAAGTAGTGCCTTAAACTTTATTTCCTCCCTGGCATTTGAGGAAAAATTGTTTACTTTCTCTGTAGAAAATAGAATCCCAAAGTCCTAAAGTAGCTCGGGCCTTCCAAACTGCCTAAAATGGAGCTGTTATTCCCAGAACCAGGAGAGTATGACTCATGATAGGCCTTGGGTTAGTCTGTTGGACACTTAAAAACTCTTCTAAGTCTTGAAAATGATACAAGGAAAAGGAAAACTTCACTGCAGCTGAAACAAATAACAGAATGTGACCAAGATTGGGCCTCGGGGTCAGAGACAAACCTGACACCTCCTGTCCTTCCAGACACGCCATCAGTGGTCACTAGACTACTGCATAGTGAACGTGAACGAGAGAATTCCATTCTACTTCCTTAAACTTAGAATTAACCCTGGTAGACCCGTAGGTCACGGATAACCCTTAGCCCACACATCTCAATTTATATGCAGTTTTCAACTGACAAATGCTCACCATCCAGCAGGGCACATAGTATTGTTAAAGGCATAGTAGGTCCTACCACGCCCAGTTAGATCTTACTGACTTTAAATTCTTCCGTTCTACAGAGCATCTTGATAGTCAAGGACGGGCAAAGGCAGACTAAAGCTGTGTTTTGAGAACTAGTGGGAGAGAAACAAATCACTCCATAAACTGCAGCAAGTACTAGTTCCCAGCAGGCTGGGTGGTACCACGTGGGGGAGCTCCCTCCCCCAGTGAACCCAAATGACTCGGAGGGCTGTGGATTTCTGAGACATAATTTGAAGTTCCCTGCATTCCTGCAACCCAACTCCACACAACACTGTCCCACATCTTTAACAAAATCTGTCCAAAGGCCCTGTACAAACAGCCTTGCACAGGTGTAGAAGGAAGGAGGGGCCAGTCTGGAATTTGCACCAGCGTGGCACAGAAGCGGAACAGACACTCTAGGGGCTGGTGAGGGGATCCCCCAAATGAGCCAGAAATCCTAGGGAGACGCTGTGGGGGCCGAGGGGGACGCTGTACCACTGCATCTGAAACCAGGCTTCGCCCACGGAAGAGACAGAAGTGTTTATGGCTAACAGCCCAGGCACACACTAGAGCCAGGACCTGGGTGGATTTGCACAACTGAAGGTGCTGTCACCTACATGGACACAGCACAGCATGAGGTGGGAAAACGGCCCCTCGCCCAGGTCCGAGAAGTCCTGGGATTTGGCTAAGAAAACGGAGGATTGAAGGCTGTGTCTACAGAGTGCACACAAAACATTTACCTGTGCACTGGGAGAAAGAAGGGAAGACTCTCTCCTAGGTGCTTGATCACTTTAAGACTAATTCTTAAATTTTTCGCAGATAGAATTTTCTTTTAAAAGTCTTGTACTTTTCTAATATTTCACTAACTGAACAGGTCTTGATTTTATAACCAGAAAATCACCGAAAGCTCACCTGATATACTAGAAAAACACTACAGGTTAGAATTTGTTCCTGCTACATTGAGTCAACCAGGGACATTTAGGCCAGGAATTTGTTTTTAGAGGTTTTTTCCCCCTTTCTATTAAGGGGGGAAAAGCTGTTACATGTGAAAACATTAGTCTTATATTCGTGTTTTAATTTTGTTATTGCATATTTAAATATTTGGGGCTTTATTCCACTTTAAAGAAAGGCTGTGTCAGAGGCCAGTTAACGGCACGGTAGAGGAATTACAGGGGACAAAAAGGTGTCTCGTTGTGCGTGACTGCAAGGGGATAAGCAATGAGCTCCGCGCCAGGCAGTGCAGGACACCACACCTAGGAGCCTGAAGGTCCTCAAACTTCCCAGTAAGCATCAACAGCAGAGTCAGGCTGGGAGGGGAGCGCCTTGGGCTGCTGAGGTCGAGACAGGTCCCTGAAGGCGCATGCTCCACACCTGAGCCCGGGAGAGGGACGCCTGGCCCAGGGTCCCACCTGAATCTGGAGCACGGCGAGCTCCGCGTCCAGGGCCCTCTTGGACGGCAGTAATTTCTGCGACACGTGAATCTGTCTTTGCTTCTCCGCAATCTTCAACTTCAGGAACCGGATCTTTTCTTCCAGAATGTGGATTTCGATTTCCCCATTTAGTTTCAGTTTTTCTTGGATGTCTATTTTTTCATAAAATATGGACACTTCCTCTTCCCGCTCTATCAGCTGAACGCCACTAAGGTCAAATTCAGGGGAAGAAGCTAAGTGAGCGCTGGGTCCACTGTTCTATTAGTCACTGTGCCTCTCTCTGGCTTTGGGCACGGAATAGCCATCTGCCGTGTCACCCCGAAGGAAGGAGCTATCAGCAAGGCTTACTGGGGAAGCTGCAGCCTGGCGGGAACAGCGGGGCTGTTTAGCACCTTAGCTCTGAGGCTGCCCCTGCAGTTGGTTGGCCTAGCGTTGCTGTGGTCCCAGAGGTTCTCCCCGGGGTGCGGGGGAGACCGTCCCTCCCAGTGCACACACAAAGGTTCCACGGTCTGGTTTTCTGTAGACCCCGTTCTGGATCGGATTTCCCAAGGGTTCTTTTAAAGCTGGATATTTCAGTTGCTAATTTCCCCATAATCAGGCAAAAATCAGCCCTGTGTAAAACCTGCTGGTAGGTGGAGGTTGGAAGACCCTTCTTTGAAAGGAGATGAAGGAAAGGAAGCAAATAATCCTCTAAGTCTAGCAGCTCTGGTCTGACCAGGGCAGAAGCATTAATTGCCCAAATGCCTTGGTTTGTGGCAGGAGCCGACTAGGATTATCCACCCTCCAAAAATCTGTCAGCTCTTTGAACAGGGCTTTTCTTCAGGGACACTAATGGTCCTATACAGTACCTTTATTACCTAGAGTTCCATTTCTGTTTCTATCTCTGTCCCTTTCTCCTTCCTCCAAACATACGCACAGAGCCGTGCCTGGCTAATTGTAGCTCTGTATTTTGTCCCATCTCTCTGTCAAAGGCTCTTCCTGTGATCAAGTTCTCCTAACAATGGGCAGCTTGACCATCTTTGCATTCTCTTGAGATCTAGCGCCCCAGTGTCTCACATGGATTAGCCGACAGAGTATAATCTTAAAAATTCCCACATCAGGCATGATTGCTCTGTAATCTCACGTTCCAGTTCCTTAGAGCACAAGCAACTTGGGCTGTTGAAATAGCAAACTGCTAAATGGCTTAACTGCAGTCTAGAAGAGATAATGCTGTTTCTTAAAGGTCTTTTGGACTCTGAGAAAATGAACTGGGAGAATAGCTGGATAAATGTAAGGCCAAGCTTGCCATCAAAATGGATACAAGCGCCAAAGATTTATTTATGTCAGCTATTTGGAAAGGATTTGATGCCACCACCAGAGGCATCCTGAATGGTAGGTTGCAGAAAGGCTGTGATCTTCAGATGAGCAACTTCCCGAACCCTCCTCTTGGCCTGTACCTGTGGCAAGGACAGTGTTTCTTACTGCTAGGCAAACCACGCAGCTGCCTCCTCTCAAAGGCTAAGGAAACCCGAATGGCATGTCTCTCACCTGCCGTGCTCACATCCCCAAGGGCCAACATACAGAAACCAGGACCCACATTCTCTACCTGTGTCTGGTATTTACCATTCGTTTCGCCGCTGGACAGCTTTCTCGTACTTTTTGCGAAGCTGCACCATCTCCTCCTCTATCACAGTGATCATGTGCGCCAGTCTGTCCAGGTTACTTAACTGCGCTTCCTTCTTCTCTTTCATTTCCTGAACTTTGGACACAATTTTGCACACGTCGTTTCTCATGCTCTCTCTGATGGTGATGTTGTTGGCCTGTTTCAGCAAGCTATTTTGTAGCTTTCTTTTAAAATATTGGGAAAGTAGGTAAGATTGCAATGCTCTTTCCTTTCTTTAAAGAAACACAAGTGGCTCTAAATAGCTCCTGCTCCGGCGTGTCCTTGGAATGAGAACAGTGAGCTCCGGCAGTGGTACTTCACTTTATGTTGTTAGGGTCTCACCCCACCACCACCACCACCACGAGGCCGTCTTTGCTAAAACAAAATGGGGCCTTAACAGCTCACGGAAAAAGTCAGGGCTGGAGAGTCAGGTAAGTAAGAAGTTAACAAAACTACCATTTGCCAGATGTGCTTCTGAGTGTTAGTGCAAAGATTAGCTCATTGAATAACCCAAAGCCCTATGAAATAAGGACATTTTCTTGGACAAGGAAAGCGAGCCCCAAGAGAGTGAAGGTCGCTTGCCTGAGGTTGCAGAGCTGATAAGCAGCAGGGCTGGGATTTGAGAGGAAGTGCTCCTCCTGACCGTTCTGCTGTCTTGCTGCCCCCAAGTACGTTGGACATTTTAGTAATTTTAAATCTACAACCAGGGGATGCTGACTATTAAACAATTTGGTTCTTTTTTTTGACTTCAAATTGCAGATGGTCAGATTTGTGCCTTTCTGATCGGGCATTAGAGAATCATCCAATCATCACAGTAAGCATAGTTGTATGTAAATTTTTCATTCATAATGTGATGACTCTGAGACAGACATGTAAGCAATGGTGTTCGGATGTTTACATTAATTATCTGTGAGCAAAGTGTTTGAAGAGAGCTTTTCCAGCTCTCTAAAAGACATATTTTCTATTTTGTGCTCACTGGGTCATGTTTGAGTTCAAACGAAATAGAAGCCAAGGCTATAAAAGGACCATAGATACAACTTTTACCTTTCTTGAGTAACTGCACTACTTCTTAAAATTTCCAGTTCATTTAGAGACATCTTATGCCTTTCTCTTATTTCATTTACTTTCTGATGAGCTTTGTGGAGTAGGTTAACAAACTTGTTTCGTTCATTTCGAATTGCATCATACAGTTTAGCAAATTCGTTGAGCCTGGGAAAATACAAAGTGTTTTGTGAAACATGCAAACTGAAAATCGGTTTTCCCCTACGGACCTAAACGGAACAATCATGATGTGATTCTTTTACCTCCGATGAATATCACGTCTTTTCTTCTTGTGTACCCTGATTTCAAGATCCTTTGCTTTGATTTCCTTTACAAGGTTGTTATATTTTTGCTGAAATGTAAGAAATAGTAACAACATATGAATCCACCTGGCCAAACCCCACACTGGACCCTCATATACAAAGGCACAATTGTCCTGGTGGTTGACTACTACTTATCAGGGCAAGGGGCACAGGGCAGGTCTGAAAATGGCCTGGCTTTCTGAACCGATTCATGTTGGGAGGACACCGCTTACTTAAGGAAGAGGAAGAGAGAGGAGAAAAAGAAAAGAGCATACACAGCTTGGGCTTGAGGAAGAGTTCTGAAGAGTTTGGGAGAAGAGTGGCAGTGTGGGTGAGCCTGGGTGACAGACGGGAGAGGTTTATGGAAAGTTCTGAGAAATGCCGCAGACTAAACTTTTTGTGGCATTTTGTGAGCAACAGAAGCAGTGAATTTAACATACTGCTCTATTCTTTTGTTTGAGGGGTGTTTTCCTACATAATGAAGCAGGATTCTAGACCAGCTCTAAGACTATCTATAAATATTTCAAAAAGAAAGCAATTATAGCTCTAAAATCTTAAAAAGATAGCAAGTGCTAAATACACTGGGAGATGTTCTTCAGATTTAAAGACAAAAGAGCCCTTCATCTAGGGTAGGATAAAGAACATATTAAAGTCCGAGACATTTCTGGTAGGAACCAGAGGGAACAGGTTCTGTCCGTTCTCGCATGGACGGTGAGCAAAACGAGTCTGGCATGAGCGATTTGGAAGAAGCAAGCTGTCAGAGACAAGACTGGTATACAGCAATTTTATTTTACTCTCCATGAGAGTGGGAATCCAGAGCTAACATTTAGGTAACTATGTATGAAGAACAGAACATAGGCATATGATTTAGTGTCATCCACTCTATCCTAGAGTGACAGCAACCCCCACCCCCTTTTTTTTTAAAAAAAGGAATGCGGTCTGAAAGGAAAAGCATGAGGTTTAACGCCTTCTTATAAAAATTATAGCTAACTGCAACTAATGTTTAACAGGGTAATCTCAATGCCTCAAATACTCAAGGAATAAACATTTTCCTTTATCAATTTTCGTATCTCAAAGGAAGAATTGCCTTATGCTTTTAATATAAATGAGCTTGTCTAACACCAGGTTTGATAGGCATGGATGAGTCATGCACAGAGAACAGATGTATCGGTTTTGGAGATTGAATAGAACTTGTCTATGTCTTAAACACATCAGTTTTTCTATCACAATGAAGTATACCTCTAGCATTCCTAAATTTTCTAAAGAGAGGGAGAGTTTAACTCTGAAAACTCCAGAGTATGGACTCCTCCAAGCCAGTTGCAGGTGGTTTTGAGAACACAGGTCCAAGTTGGCCCCATTCTAGACCCTGACTTTACAGGGGGCGCCCTCTTGGGTCTCTGCTCCTCCTGCCCCTGGCCATCCTCTCAGTCTGGCTGCCTCTTTCCCCTTCCTGCTTGGCTGCTCTCTTGCCTTACAGAGCTATCTGACACCCAAAGTTAAAGGAGGAAAGGTTTATTTTGGCTCAAGTTTGCAGAGGTTTCAGTCTATAGTCGGTTCCAAGGCAGGATGGCAGGGCAGGTGGGTATCAGAGGAGAAACAGTCCACAGCAGAGCAGCCAGGAAGTAGAAAGCAGCAGCAGCAGCAGGAGCAAGGCTTCCTTTCCCTTTTGTTCCATCCAGGCTACTAGCCTTTTGGTTGGTGCTACCTTTACCCAGAGTGGGGCTTCCCATATCCACACCCATAACTATGACAAACCAGTGAGTACACTAATCCAGTACCATACGCCTTTAATCCTTGTATCACACCCTCAATCCATAGCCACCACAGGTCAGCTAAATTCTGGAAAACCCCACCTATGACTGAATGAGACTCTGGGGGGACATCTAGATACAAGCTATAACATTATTTCTCTCTTCCTCTCTTGATTGCTGACTAATGCTGATTGAATTGTGGGATTATTGTTTTCAGTGCATAATTGGGATTCATTTAGGGAAAATTTAGTCACTAGGATATGAAGGAAATATACTGTTATTGTTTTCTAATAAACATTTCAAGAAAACGAGGCTTCCCTGACCTTTTGCAGTAATTAACCATGGCTACAAAGATGCAGTTACCTTAGCTCTCAAGAAATCCTTGGACTTTTGCTCCTTTTCATCAGTTTTGACTTTTATCACACGGATAAGGTTGAATACCAAATTCCGAAAGCTTTCTTGTTCCTTTATAAGCCTGTTTTCTTCTGCAAGTTGTTGTTCTAGTAACTTCGACTCAGTTTCTGATAGAACTTTCTTTTGAAAAGCACAATAGAATTATAATTTATGTTTGAAGGAACACAGTACTTCTAGTACTTTGGACTTTTAATTTCTTGCTTAGATTTGGTAAAATTTAAAACAAAGTAACACCATTGTTTTGGCTCCATTTCCCATATATATATATTTTTTTCTTTTTCTTGGTACTGGGGATCGAACTCGGGTCCTTGCACTTGCGAAGCAGGGGCTGGAACCACTGAGCTAAATCCCCAGCCCTCCCCTATGTTTTATAAAAGAACATGCAAAACAGTGGGTTAAGATGATAGAATCTTTTCTTAGACTATTTTCAAGTTACTGTAAGAAGAAACATAGAAACATGTTTTAAAATATGTGGTAGCTTGAATAAACCATATATTGAGTTTCTAAATTAGACATTGGTAATACAAGACCCTGGTGTTTACTTTTAATGTGATCAATAGCCCTTTTATTTCAACATCTCATTGGCTTATATAAGTTTTGCCAGTTCAGACGTATCTTTTTTTCTCAAATTTAATGTCGAGTTGGAGTGAGCTTTGGTTTCAGGAAACCCTGGGGATGTGGCTCAGTAGTGAGCAGTTGCCTAGAATGTGGGTGGCCCTGGATTCCATCCCCAGTACTGCAAAAAGGAGAGAAAAGGAAATCAGTTCACATGAGGCAGGAGGCTACCCTGATGACTCCCTTGAAAGCGCTATGACTGTACTGCCTTTCTGAGACAGAAGCATATACAAGAGCTTATGTTAACCTGCTGGGCCAAATTCCTCTTAGCGACTTCAACTTCTTTGTGGAGCTCTCTCCTTCTTTCAGATAACACAGAGTTATCTTTAGGGATTGCGTCCATCTGGAAATCAAGAATAAAGCAGACGGTGTGGTCCACCCATTACATATTTTTTTTAAAAGGTGGGCAAATTATGACCCTCAAGCTTAGAGGACCTACCTCTGATGCTAAATATTCTATAGAGAGCCAGCAAACGAAATTCTGAAGACGTGCCAAACATCTACAGTTCACCAGCTATAAATATGTCATCATCCATTTAGAAATACATCTCACTAATAGGAGCTAACATTTCTTGAGCATTAATTAAATGCTCTGCATGTTCTAAGAGTTTATATGCGTGATCTATTTAATGCTCACAATAACCCCATAATGTCTGGAATGCTGCTATCTCCAACTGTGCAGATAAGGAGAATGAGGTCAGAACACATGTAAGACCCTGCCCTGACTGTGTGGGTGTAAGTGGGGAGTTCGGAGGCCCTGATCCTGATCCAGCACTGCCCCTCTCACTCCTGTCTCAGCACCAAGAAAACATGCATTTCTGAGGACCATTCAAATGACAGTTGTTACACTGATTAAATGAGTTCATCTATGTCCCAAAGCTTACAGGAAAAAAAAAAAATAGAAGCTACTTACTAGGAACAGAGGGGATAGTTTGCTACTGATATGGAATAGTGTGATGGGTAGCTCTAAAGCTCTTGCAAGAATGAAAAGCCTCTTAACTTTTTATTGACACTTACATTCTCATCATTACATTTCTGTTGTATTGGTTTGCACTTTCTGCCTGTGTTAAATTACTTGGGAAAAGGGCAACGTCTCAGTCTATCAGTCTTTGTTATCTGTTAGGAATGATCTTGACAGGTTCTATCACAGATTCAGAGAGAGAGAGAGAGAGAGAGAGAGAACAGACAGAAGGAGGGTGTTATCCAAGGATACAGGGAGGGATGCCTTGGGGCTTATGATCTGCACAACTTTGGAGGTTTCTACAGAAAGCACACGATGCCATTCATCTGTGGCTCATTTTGTACCACAACACCACATACTTCTAGGCACCAAAGCTGAACACGGGCTGACTTGTCTCAAGAAGAGAGCTTCTATTTTAAAGTAGTTGAACGTGTCTTTGGATGTCCTGTCATCCATCAGCCTGTGTGTCTGCAGAACTCTGCTCTGTACCCTCTGGAGCTCAGCAATACCTCACTTCCCATGGCCTCACCTGCCTGGACAGCTAGCTGTAGAGCAGCACACACTGGCTTAGGATGGGATGTGGTCTTGTTAAACCCATAGAACAATACTCAGAATCTCCTGGTTTTAATAAACAGGTGTTTGCTATAGCAGGTTGGAAAAGGGTAGAGCTCAACATAGACTGAATAACCAGGGAAGAGTTCATGGAAGAGGTTGGAAGTCAGCGAGGAAGAGCTGGATTTCTCTTCCAGGAAAGTGGAGTTACGACTCTGGGGCAGAGCAAGTCCAGTGAACATTCTGGGTCCGTATATATCTCAGGGTGGGCAGCTCCTCATGGTCTACTCCCAGAGCAGGTAAGTCTGTACATGAATGCTACCCGGGACTGGGACAGTATAAAATGTTTTGCAGGAAATCTGATGAATTTCAGCACTCACATTCTGAGCACACTCACCAGCTACTATGCTAACTAAAGGCTGCCAGTAGATTTTCCTGGCTTGAGGTCTTGGACATTCTGGGTTTTTTTGCACAGTTTTGAAGTACAAACCATACTGCAATGAATTGTATTCATTTTTGCATTCTGGCTAGCACTTTCCTGACACTTGCTTTGAATTCTCGATAAATCCCAGCCCTCTGCTTTCAGCAGGAATTATATATGCTTGGTTTGCAGAAAAGGTAACAAGTTAAGGCACTGGCAGTGCAGCCGGCTGGTCACCCTTCACTCTGACCTTACAGCAGAGCTTTGCTGTTCAAAGTTGCAAAGTATCCAGGAGCCCTCAGACTCCCGTACAAGTGGGGGCACCAGATGGGCCAGGACAAGCTCCCAAAATGGAAGTGGAAGTCAGCTGGGTAGGGCTCCTGGGATAGTTTTCCTGCAAAGAAATCTGCTACCACGTGCCCTTTGTTCTCTGGCCCACCCCTTCTTGGGCATCTTGGGACCATGGAGAAGATAGACACACACTAAGCACAACAAAAAAGGAAAACTAAAAGAATATGTGAATAAAGTGAGCCCCTATTTAGTAAAGCCACTGCAATTTTCTGTTAACTGTTGGAGCCAAGCTGCACATCACATTGATGTATCTTCTGAAAAAAGAAATCTTCCTAAAGTAATCTGGAAAATACAGTGGGGTTAGACTGAAGTCTCCATTAATGTAGAAGGAAAAAAAAAATCTAACAACTATTAAAAGTCCTATTATTTGGTCTGAGTTGATGTGAGATGTTTCTCATTAGCTATGAGATCTATCTGCAGGTTTGGAAGGCTTATTTTAGTTCTTTGGTTTGGTCACTACTATAGCATGGCATTTCACACTTTTCAAAAAATATGTTAATTGTAACCAAATGAACTATGGAAATCAATGATGTTCTGTTCCTCAACTCTATTGCCAATGCTACATTTAGGGGTAACCATTAATATTTTGGTGTCTATTGTTTCAGATATTTTCAGCACAGAAATGATCATCTGTAATGCAAGTTATTCCAATGGTGTAAAACATTCCCTTTATTTGCTATCAGCCAGCCTTAGTGAAAAGTAGAACACTTTGAGATTTTCCTATTTCAAACATTTGTGAGACTTGTGTATTGAGTTTCAGGAGAGTCTCTGAATAGTCAGGTGCCATGGGAGAATCAAACAACTGTTTCTAGAGGGGACCAATTCGGGGCCATCCCTGGAGGGCCATGTGCTCACTTTTCATCTCTTTCCTCCTTGGATTGTGTGCAAGTCTGAGATACCCAGTGGGAGCAGCTGCCCTAGCCCACTCCCGTCTTAAGTCTGGCTCTGGGCAGTGGCCAGCTAATTAAAAGCCAGAGGTCCAAGCAGAGGGTGAATGGCTCACTGAAACCCTTCTAGGACAGTAACACACATTTTTCTTGAAATCATTAAAGGCAGAGGATTTCAGTACATTTTAATTTCTTCTAGCTTTGTACTGTCTGGGTGCTATTTTGTGAACTTAACAGCTAGGAGTGTTATCATATAAATAGCTAAAAATTGCTTATAAATTGCTAAAAATCCGAAGAACTTGTGAGCATTCCACTGCAGACTTCTCGCTGGTGAAGTGCTTGTTATGGTTTAGGTCAAGAATGGCCGCAAAGGCCACCTTTTGGAAGGTGAGTGGATCACTGAGGGTGTTGCGCTCATGAGTGGATTCATCCATGGATGAATCAGAGCTGGGTGTGCTGCTGGAGGTGGGGTCTGGTGGGGAGAGCGGGGCTCACTCAGGGTGCAACCTGGACAGTTCTCTCACTCTCCACGGCTCTCTCGGCTTCCTGGACACCATGAGGTGAGCAGCCTTCCTCCGCTACGCCTTCTGTGGTGCTGTTCTGCCTGGGAGACAAAATAAATCTCTCCTCCTGCAAGACGTGGGTATTATGAATTTTGTCCCAGAGATGACAGAGTGACTAAGAGGGTCATTCCTTATGCATTTTGTGTTTAGCCAGATTCATCCTTAGTGGCAAACCTCACCACTACAAACAGCCCCCTGTTAGCTTTGCAGCATCTTTCCTTACATGTAAGTATAAGCAGATACCCAAGGATTTTGATGTATAGGAGCAAAGTTTCTAATAAAATATAAAAACAAAGCACACACACAACCTAGGGAAAAATAGTTTGAAGAAAATTTATGCAAGAAGCAGAAGAAACTGATGCTAGTATCTTCAGTGCGGTAAGAGAAGATATGAAATATAAATAAAGAGTCCATAAAGCAGAAATGGAATGAAAAGAGCACATGGAAATACAAAAGGTAAGAGCAGGATGAAAGAGCAGAAGGGCTGCAAAGAAAAGCTGAAGAAATCTTCCTGATAACAAGTGAAAAAAGACAAAAAAGAATGGACATACAAGGAAATTAGAGAGCTTTTTTAGAAGGTGTAACATGTTCATGAAAGAATACCCAGGAAGACAGAGCAGAGGAAATGGAGTGGACAAAAATAGACAGACTCTCAGAGCTCAAAGATATGTTTCCATACTCAAAGAACCCACAGAAAGCCCAGCATAAAATATAAAGAAAATGATATTCCCAGCACACATGGGAATATCAATGAGATAGAAAAATCCTGGAGGCAAGTGAAAGTTCCTACAAGCTTCCAGCACAGAAAAGAAGCTTTCAACTAAAGGATCAAAATCCAGAATGACACCAGATTTTCTCAGTGGTGACTTTAGAAGCTATAAGATGATGATTAGCCAATGCCTTCATCCTGAGGGAAAACTGTTTCTAAGCTAAGGGGACACAGCCAGTAAGATTATTATCTGTACAGTTAACTCATTAAATATGTAATAGTTTCTATTCTGCATTTTCTGACAGGCAAGGTCTTAAAAATTACTTCCACTCTCATTTTCTCAGGAAGCTACTGGAAGCCATGTTCTCCTCAGGAAAAGGAAGAGAGCCAAGACAGGAACAGATGAGACCACAGAATAAAGGCTCTGACCCAGGAGAGAGGTAACGGGAACACCAAAATGGTGGAGTGAGGCTCCCATGACAAAAGCAGGACAGTGAGCACGGAGAAGTTAGTTTCTTTTTTAACAGGTCAGAGGCCGGAAAGAAAAGCAGCCCTGCTCTCCTTGAGCCTGTCACTCACAGCTGGCTGTGGCAGAGTTGAATACAAACATTGTCCCACAACACCAACCTCAGACAAAGCTATTTCATGATTCTGATGATGCAAGACAAAAACAAGCCCACTCCATACCTGTGTTTGAATACAGACAAAAGCATGAGCATTGGCCAGGCTACAAAATACTATCATCCACCACTTGACCCTTCTTGGTCAATTAGAGCTTTCTTCTATCCAGCCCTTTCTCTTTCTGGATAAGATTTATTAACATCCCACCACAGAACTACTCTCATTTCCTGATGACATCCAAATTCAGGGCAAAGAGGTTCCACTCCCTTGAGCCATTCTTCAAATCCTAGAACACGAGTCCCTAAGTCCTTCCTGGTGCCCTCTAAGAAGACTTCCTGCAATTCCTGAATGTATGTTCTCCCTTGTTGTCACGTGTAATAGGCTCAACAACTCCTTCAGCCCCAAGTGTGTGCCTGCTGGGGAGGTCAGGGATAAGGCTCAAGACTGACTTCTTCAAGGACATTAGGTGAATACAGTATCAAATGTGTTTTAACTCACTGAGAGAAAATTCGGTCAATGGAGAACAGTTTGGGGTTGAAATAACTACACAGAAAAATATGCAAAAATTTAGATGCTTATAAATTCTTGAAAAAATGTTTTGTAAGGAACGGCAATTATATATTATTACATGATTCCGTTGTGCATAAACTTTATATATTTACAACAGTGTAAACCTCTCAAAATCTCACCTAACCAAAATGATGACATGAGGATACTTCATGTATGGAGGGACAAGAGACAAGTATATGGTGAACAGGGATCTAAAAGAGAGCAGAATCCTCATCTTTTTCAGTGAAAAGTACAAAGATCAGTTCTAAAACCGAAGGCTCAAGTAAAAGCAGAATAAGCATGTTGTGCAGGGTATGAAGAGATTCAAAAATAAAAAGCTGAAAGACAGCACTTGAAGAGGAAGAGGACTTGATTAGAAATAGCAAATACAAAGAAAAAATTTCTTTTCACACCCGAAGCAACATTTCTAATCGTCGAGCTGGGAATCTCTGCCATACTGAAGCTTATTTGTCTTGAGGAGAACATAGAACATTTATGACTCCTCTCAGGTCTTTCATTCTGTGGTCACATGAAATAAGGATCCATTGAATGTCTTAGCGGGTGGATGACACAGGGATTAGACATGGAAGCAACAGGTCCTGACCAGAACTGGCGGGCAGTTCTAGTCGCTCAGGGAGGGCCAGTGGTCATGAGCGGCATAGCAGAGGCTCGTGACCAGGGCTGACTGTGCAGCCTTCTCCCCAGGATGAGAGAGCTGTCTTCGTAGTCTTAGCCTAGCAATAGAATTTTCTTTAGCTTTTCAAGGAGTTCATCTGTACAAAGCAAGGAAAGCAGCATTTACTGAGTACCTTCATAAAACCATACCCTCTCACACTTCCAATCACTTTTGTTCCCTGTGATAATCCCGGCGCAAAGGTTTGCAAAACACCTAACGCAGAAAACACTTCAACGGATCCAGGAATTGGACCTGCCTCTTACTCAAGGCTGAAGGTCCCCTCAACAAAGGTGCAACTGCCTGGAGCACTGGAAATGAGTCATGAAGAGACAAAAATGCAGAACTACACTCAGATCAGAGTGAAGAGAGATGGAATCTCTAGAAAACTACAAGTAAAGAAAAACCATAATAGAAGAAAGATCATATTTACTTAAGAGGGCTTTAATTCTGGGGTCACAGTCTTAAAATGTAGATGGCAGTTTATTTCTCTTCGTTGGCACTGGGATTCCAGCTGGATCTGACTTAAGGGATGAAGGAGGTTGGTCCTGACCTATAGCGGACCCTCTACTTCCTTCCAGAACTGATGACCCAAGTACTTCTCTGGCCAGGCTGAGGCCTAGATCCAGACAAGGCAGTTCTCTAGTCTTGAGCTAAAAAGGAGATTGAAAGACATAGAACTGTGAACTCTATAAGCAGTTTGGATGCATTTGAAAATTGCCTTTTCACTTATTTTTCTTCTTTCTCTGTTGATAGCAAAAACAAATAAACCAAACCAAACCCACCCAGGTTTCTAATACTTTTACTTCCAAAGATAGCACTGAGCATCAAAACCAGATAGTGGTTTCTGCCACCCACCTCTAACAGAAGCCTCTGGTGAAGAGCTTGAGTCTGTGAGAGCGCATCCCACGACACTTTCAAGAGCAGCTCCATCTTTTTTAAATTTCGAAAGTCTCGCTCCTTCTCTCTCTGCTTGTGAGAGAGTTCATCATGGTAGTTCTGCTTGTCGATGAGACTGTTTCGTAAACTGAGGTCCAAGACCCCTCTGTCCAGGTACAGGGAGACAATGAGTGGCACATCATCAGCTGACCCCATGTTTTTCACAGCTTGCCAAGATGCGTGCTGACCATAGGAACTTGGGTGCAGACATAATTGTCAATTATGCCCAAAGCAACCAGGTTGCCAGTTGCATAAGAGGGTATCATTTGGAGCTGTGTTTGTATAAAGTCATCAGAGGTAATAACGAATTGGCAGAGATGGAAACCCTGGTTTCTCTAAAGTTTACGTGAAAGTAGAAAGTAGGGATATGGGGTAGAGGTGTAGCTCAGTGGTGCAGCACTTGCCTAGCGTGAGTTCCATCCCCAGAACTGGAACAACAACAAGAAAAGTAGGAAAAAAAAAATCCGCCTGGCAAACCACACCTTGAAATTCCCACTGGGAAAAATTCCCAATTACATCTGAAATACCATTCATTTGTTGGCAAAATCCCTGAGCTACACAGCATACTCAGTGATTTACTTTCCCAGAGGTATATTTCACACATGATGGATTTTGTCCTCAAAATTTGGCCACAGAGAACTGAGGGAACTTGTGAGCAAAGGATGGCAAAAGTACTTCAAAATATTTGATAATGTATTTTTAATCAATGGAAAAACTGAATTAAAATTCTGCAAATCATATTGAATTGAATCAACATAAGATAAATGTGAGATTGTGTTTTGCATCCTCCAACACACATCAAGGACAGCTTCAGATGGCAGAACTCTTTCCCGGAAGTACAACGAACCTTTCGGTGAGTGACGATGCCTCGCTCTCTCGGGTTAGTTCCAGAAGCTTGACCAGTTGGTTATACTCCCGTTCTTTCATTTCACGTAAGGCTCGTTTGCCCTCAACCTCCTTCATCACATCCTCCTTCTCTTCCACTAGAGCGCTAACTTTACTTTCGACTTTCTTTAGGGAGTTGTTTAGCTCTCTGACTTCATATTCCAGGACAATTTTTTTCCTTTCCATTTCTCTGTAGGGGACACACACAGAGACACACACAGGTGCTTTATTTTGTGCTTGTGCTTGAAACCAGGCAGAACTAGTCAGATTCAGTGGTCTTAGGAGTCCATGAAGGTCCCAGGTGAGTACGGGTAGAAGGTACCTTTCCCTGAGTGCCACTGAGGCAGGGATGTGCCAGTCTCCCTGCTCCTCACCAGTTCTCAAGAACTCCCAGCTCTGATTCTACTCTCCTTCTGACCAGCTTCTTGGAAATGACCTGGATTTCTCGATTTTGGTCCAGGCACAGGGAGACAATGAGTGATACATCTTAATAATTTTGATAATCATTTTTGATACTAATTACTGCTTCATTTTTACCCCTCTTAAGATCAGTCACCAGAGAAATCATTTCTCCAGAATATTTGCATCTTTGCTTACATTTATTGTTTCTATTGAGCGTTTCTTTGGTGACCTTTGTATCCAGATATGCTCCGTCCAAGGGTGTCACACACATGCACAGGCAGCAAAGTGGGTGCTGTCATGTGAGCCACTGGTGACCTGACGTCTGGACCATGAAGTCCTAACCAGGTCGAATAATTTATCCCTACCTCTGTTAAAGTCAATTGGAGTTCTCTAGAAAGATATGATTTATAAATTGGAAACAGAATTTGAACCCATAATTAAGACACATGTAAGAGCTATGAACCATAGTCATTTGCTACACTATCTTTTATAGAACTTGAAATGTGAAACCTAGACAGGGTGAAAGCAGAAAATTGTAATATGAGTCTGAAGTGTCCAGTGCTTAGCCCTCTTGATTTAGTGTGCATACGTTACTCAGGAAGGGTGGCTGGGGTGGTTTGGAATAATATTAAACCATACACTTTTCTGCGTGTTATTTTTTCTATCTCCTTTCCAATCTGTATAGGAATGGTTTGGTGCTGGACCACTTCATCCTGGAAAGGAAATGCAATTGCATTAAATTATATAGTCTCGGACCAGAAGAAATAAGACAAGCGAATTAAATGGGAGCACGAAAGGAACTACAGTAGGCAGAATCCTTAGAATCTGCCCTTTGCACTTTAATTATGAGGCCCTATAAAAGGGTTGTGCTTGACTGAGTCTGACCCATATTTTGGGTGCTCTCTTCAGATTCCCCTGGGAGGGATCTGTCTCCCCTCTGATGCCAGGGTTGACTGCTAGCATCTCCCGCTCTTCAAGGAAGCAGTTGCGCTTGTGACGTTCCTTTAAATATCACAAAATTTTTGGAGAAGTGTGGAGAAGCAGCCTGCCCCCCAGGGTCAGAGCTTTAAAATGGAATGATGCTATGTATCAATAGTGTTTTGTGAATTCCCAGAGGGTAGGTTCAGTTTCACAGCCTCCATGACAAGGCACATGCCAGTCTGGGTGACAATAGCTCTTTTCGTCGAGCCTAAGCAGCAGTTACCCTTGGTGCCATTTGTATTTCCCTAACCCTGCAGGCACTGCGTAAATATCCACGTTAAGGAGCACACCTTCAGGACGACCTGATGTTCCAGCACGTCCTCCAGTTCCTTCTGCTCCTTGATTAATTGCTTTTGCTTAGATGCCAAATCTTCCCGTAAGTTTTTAATTTCTAGTTTCTTCTGTATTATTTCCTTTCGCAATTCTTCAGTGCTTTCTCTCAGAACTTTCATCTTCTTCTCCGTTTCCTTTAAAAGTTATCAACATTGTAAGGCGTTATAGTCTGAACAAATGTTTTTCTACCTAAAAACTAAATTACAAATAATCTCACTCACCATTTGGAGTATTTTTGAGACTCATGAATGTTTTCTCACAAAGTTAAATGCAGTTTGTGGTCTCTGGCACCTTCAATCAAGGCGTGACAGTAGTACTTCATGTTTAATTGAGCGTTTTATGTTAGATTTGAATTATTTTTTGAACTAGTGTTTCCTATTTTAAATGTTCCCCGAGTTAAATTTTTATTTCATAACAAAAGTATTGATGGAAGTCTGTCCTGTTTTCTACTAGGCTTGTGGTTTTGACAACATCAGAAGCAAATAATCTCTGACTACCTAGATCATGGTTAGCTTGAGTCACAGATAGGAACTAAAGATAGAGGAGTTCATATTTGGGGTGCACTTTCCCCCTAACCACAACCCTACTTTCTGATCAGTATTGCTTCTCAAGCTTCTGCAAATTCTTCCCAAATGCCCTGTACCCCAGACTCCTAGTAGATCCTGTTTCGTTGTCTTAGGATCGGGAGAGTTGACTTATGGGGGAAGAGCCATCTACTCAGCCGGCAAGGAAGTGTCTGGGTCTGCTTAGCCGGCCCCAGGCCGTCTGCATAGTCCCTTCTTCTCCTTCCCCTGCCACTGGGAGAGAGTAACGTTAACCACCTACAGTTTGGAGATAAAATTCAAAATGCTTTTTCCTATAAAATCTGCATCGCAAATGGTGATTAGGTGAACGTAGGCAGAATTAGTAGCGTTTTACTATTGATGAACAGGTTTTGGGAGGGAAACAGGTTTTCGTGGGTTGGTCATCAACAGCACATTTTTGAAATATAAGCATTGAGAAAGTGGAAGCAAAGCAAAGTCCAATGACCTCTCTCTTTACTCTCTACAGCTGATGGCAAAAAACCTCCACAACCCCCTCCCCTGATGGCTTGCCCCTCCTCTGCCCCGAGTCTTGGGCATCCTTTCCACAGAGAGGAGGGCCTGTTTCTCTGTCTTGAATCTACTCCTGACCACGTGGATTGCTTTGACCAATGAGATACTGTCAAAAGCTTCCTGCAGGTGGGGATTTGCCCTCTCTCGATGCTGGAAACCCTATCACTATGACGGGATCAGCTCGTGAAGTGTGACCTTAGGCCAGGCAGTCTGTGGCATGACTTCCATACAGATGAAGCCTTCCTGTACCACTCAGCCACAGTGGAGCAGCTGAGACTAGAAGAATTCAGATCTGTGGAGAAGGAGGAACAACAGCTGTTTTAATCCACTAAATGTGGAGATGGCTTGTTATGCAGGAACACATAAGTGATATGTGTTCTTAATTAGAATTTCTTGCTATGACAAGGGATATCCAGAAAGCCATGAGGCTAACAGCTGCAGCAAAATTATGTTTTTAAGTGCCAGCCCCGGAACACTTGTTTTTTCTAGGAACAAAGCAGATGCTATTCAACTAAACACAGCATAGATTAGACACCAATTTGATAAATTCTCTAACAGGCACCACTTATATTTGCTCCAGAAGTTATATAGATTTTCCTTCCAGCATGGTGAACAGTTATGATTCTTGGTCTTTCAGGATATACTTGTGGTAATAAAGATTATTATTTAAAAAAGGATGCTTGGACCTTCCTTCATTTAACAAACTTTAGATCATCTAATACTTACTCCTGGCTTAGGTATCTTCTCAAATTCCTTTAATATGAGGCTCTTTTCTTCCATTAAGCTGCCAAGAAAAAAAACCAAGTTTGATGAAATCCAAAAGAACAAGCTCTTTCTGTGTTAATAACTGCCTGCTTTCTCTTCACCCGGTACTGTGCCCAGACGCATCTACACACTCTGGGGTCCGTTCTTCAGGATGACTTTCTTGACCCCCCCCCCAGGCCCACTCTGGGGCTGTCTCCTCCCCAGGATCCTCAGCCATCTACACCCCCAGTGGAGCAGTTATCCCAGCACAGGCACCCTGCAGGAGGCTCCAGGTTTCTCCCTCTCCCCATCACCTGCCATGGACCAGCACTGCCCTGATTACTGCCCCACCTTGAGCAGCCCCCACTCACTGCAACTCTCAGCTCCACAGGGACATTGCAGCCACATACACAAGAACCTCTCACTTCCCTGCGCACTGACCGACCTGAACCAAAATGTGAGCTACTTCCCCAAGCCTCCCCCATCCCGTACAGTCTACCTCTTTCTGCCCACCACTCCAGGGCTCTGGCCACAATGGCCTCCATGTCAAGTTGGTTCCCATCTCAGGGCCTTTGCCCTGTGGATCCCTCCAGCTGGCTTGCTTCTGCCACAGATCTTTGCATAGTTCATTTTTATGCACAGAGGTCTGCAGAGGCAGCCACTGTCCTGCCCCAAGTCGGCACCAGCTCTCATCACTCTTCCCTGACCACGAGATCCCCTCTTCTGTGTAGCACTAATCACCACCGGCCATTACATCGTGCATTTATGTATCTGATTATTTCCCAATTGCCTGTCATGTGTTCACTGTCATTTTCCCTTCCTGGATACACAGGGGGACGACACATCCCTTATATTCGGCTTGGGGCCACGGGACTAGTTTTTGCCGATTGGAGGTGAACGGAAACAAATATCTCCAGCTTCCTAACTGTGCCGAACATGGGAGGTATGTGACCTGCCCTGCACTGTGCTGTAAGCCAGGAAAAAAATTTTATAACATGATTTTATTCACATTTTAAGATTTTTTTTTTTGTCATTGCAGCAGATCCCGAGCCAAAGCCTTTTTCTTTTCATATTCTCTAAAATGTTTTCAAGATTCAATTACAGTGGCGACTTTTAAATTGGTATCACCAGCTCAGAATTTCCTTGGAGACTCACACTTTCATGTAAGAAATAGAGAAAGAAAGAACATCAAGGAGTGAAGATATAGGACATATTTTTCTTATTTTTAAATGATCTCATTGATAAATTTGTTTAAAATCATAATACCAATACTGCATTCAGTTATATGTTTATAAACAGAAACATATGTATTTATAATATGCTACTGTATAAGAAATGATACAAAAGGAAGAAAGTGAGAAATTGGGATTTATTGTATTATTATAATGTACTTAAACTGGTATACAGTAGTGTTATTTGGAAGTTCTTGCAATAGTTGTAAATATATATATTTCAGACTCTAGGGAAACCATTAACAAGACAAAAAGTAGAAATTATAATGCTAAGAAAGGAGAGAGAAGGAGTCATATAAAAACGATCAGTTTATTAGTAAGAGTCTGTTTTTGTGAATGACTTGTACCCTGAGTAACATTTTGGCCATTGTTTTAAGATAATAGTACATGGTGTATTAACTATTGTTATTCTCTATTTTATTATGAAAAATTTAAAAATATCATTTATAATAGCAAAAACAATGCTCAGCAGAGACAAATGATAAATGTTAATCCAACTATATCAATTATGTTAAATGTTAGTTAAAAGATTATCAGAGTAGATAAAAGATAACAAGACCCAACTATTGGTTGCCTAGAAGAAACTTACTTTAAATATAATATATATTAAAAGTAGACTGAAAAGGCCATGCTAGTGCCAACCAAGAGAGAGCAGGGATTGCTGTAGAGGTTAAGTATCCCTAATTTGAAAATTCAAAACCTGAAATGTTCTAAAATCTGAAACTTTGAGAACTGACACAATGTTCAGACTTTCAGATTTTGGATTTTGGATCAGGGATGCTCAACTGGTAAAGTCTATGTAAAATTCCAAAATCTAAAACATCTGAAACCTAAAACACTTCTGGTCCCAAGCCTTTTGGATAAAGGATAATGACCTCTACTAATTTCAGATGGAGTAGAGTTTGGAGCAAGGAAAGTGATTCAGGATAGAGAGGTATTACCCAACCCAGGAAGACACAATAATTCTCCATGAAGACATAACAATCCTTAACAGGTATTCACTTGAAAACAGGATCAAAGTACATGCAACAAAACTGATAGAACAGCAAGGTTCAGTTATAATTGGCGACTTCACTCCTATCAGAAACAGACAGACGTATGTAGAAGGCAGAAAATCACAAGGACCTCGTTGAACTCAGCAACACCATCATCAATCAGGAATGTATAAGCAACCACTTAGAGCAGATGTCCCCCCGACCCGAAAGCCAACCATTGCTTAAGTTGAGATCAACAAACCCAAGAAACAGGAAATATTAGAAAGCACGGTGAAATAAGTACACATGGTTCCAATGACTTGTTGATGAAAATAAAATAAAGAGAACATTTGTATCCTATTGTTCTTTTGCAACTGTTAGGATGAGATGACAGTGCTAAAATGAAATTTGGGAAACTGCTTCAACTAGGGTTAGTTTAAATGCTCAAAACAAAATAAATAATGGGGTTGAATACAATCACTTATTTTTTTCTCCCAATGATTCCATTTTACCACACTTCTTGAAGATATCTATGAGAAATATTTTCCATTCTTCTTGTTATTCTACATTTAATAACTACGATGTGCTTAAAGAAGTCTTAGGATTTTCAAAACTTGATCAACACAAAATTAACAATATATAAGACTCATCTGTAAAATAAAAGTTGGAGTGCATGGAATATGAGGTCCACCGATTGTATCACACTGATCCTACACACATCACTAGGTCTGAGAACACAGCACCAAAGCTATATGAGCACCAGAGTTTATTTTTATGAAATTTAATTGCAATAATGTACATGAATATTAGTGTCAATTTGTCAAATTGAATTTAATATAGTTTAGTTGTCCTAAGCACAAATTGAAGCTGAATTGTTTAAGAGCTTGGGACATTTTGCTGTTGCTTTTACAGCTTGTGAAACCTGGAGCTATTTTAATTCCCAGATATCGATCCCACACTTTAGTCACCAGGGGGTGGTAGTGCGCTTTCGTCCTTGGGTGCTAAAGGTAACCGGAGTACTGTGCTTCAAAAAGGCTTTCCTGGAAGATAAGACTTCCAGTACTCTCTCTTTAGCTACATAAATGTAAAAGTGATTTTTAAAAGAAACACAAAATGGCTAACTGCTTAGAAGATTTTAAACTAATTACATTTCTGTTGTGCATTTTTCTTTTTATTAACACCAGGGGGCTGGGGGGTTTAGCTTAGTGGTTCTGCCATCTGTCTCACAAGGCACAAGGCCCCGAGTTCAAGCCTCATTGAAAAAAAAAAAAAGAAAAACACCAATTGATTTTTATTTCCTTGAAAAGATGAGTGTTTTTCTATAAGAGTGATCATAATCCTACCCCTAGCAACGATGGCTGATCAATTTTCCTTGTATTTTTAAAGAAAATTTTATAACTGTACATGTATGCTTGAACCCACTTTCACCTGACAGTTAATATCTCCCCAGCTGTGAAATAGAATTCATAATTAATAATTTAATTCTGTCAAGGATCCGTTGGGTAGCTTATACCATCATGAAATAACCCTAAATATTCTTTCTCATCTACTGAACCTACTGCCTGCCAGGTACCTGACATGCATCATTTCTAAACTCCACAACCTGGCCCAGTGTAGGTGTTTATCATCATTGCTCAGATGAAGAAACTGAGGCATTAAGCACTTTTCCAAGGGCATACAGTCAAGGGTAACATTAACAGTGAAACTCACTTTTTATCTGCCTTTTCAGTATCAAGCTACCTGAGCACTACCTTATTTAAATATTCCACATGTTTAATGGGTTCAGATTGCTCCCAGTTTTTTACTTTTATTAAAAATGATATAACAAACATCTTCACACATCATCCTTCTCTTTCTGGATTGTCATACACGATGGCCTCACTGGACCAAAACATTTTTGTATGGGCCTCTTGGCATGTATGAAACTCCTAACCTTTTCAACTCATGCGAAATTTATTTTTTCCCCTTTTTTACTTATTTTAAAAATATTCAAATCTACAGAGAAATTGAAAGAAAAGTAATAGACAACCAAATTCCTTTAACCTAGATCCACGAACTGCTAACATTTTCGCACTATAAACTCACATGAAATCTAAATCTGGCCTCTTAGGCTTTCTGGATGAACTGAGTATTTCTACATCAAAACTCCTTAGAAGTGAGTGTTTCAATATCAAAACTCCTTAGGATTTACTTCCTTTCTGCCCTAAATAGTCCTAATGGGAAACATGTCACCACATGTGTTGGTTTTAAGGATCCTGGGGTGCAGACAGTGCAGGAGCGGGAGGGAATTGTGGTGATTTAACAACTGTTTCCTTTAAGGCTACACTGAGCTTAGTGACACATTCACGTTTCACCTTGTAAGTCGTCACGTCTCAAAGATGCTATTTCTCCTCTTGTCCCAACAGAACGCCCGAGGTCCCTTTCAAGTACGAACATAAATGTTTTATTTGATCTCCTTGACTACTGATGTTAGTCCATCTTTCATTGATTTTCTATAGCAATGTCGAGGGCATTGGACTACGTCAGTCTTTTGACAACACCTGGCTCCTCAGGTCAGAGATGGACGGACCGTGGGACCACAGTGACCTGATGAGAGCATCCCTGGGATGAAAACCCCACTCCCCTCTTCAAGTTAAAGTCCGATATAAAAATCTTCGCCTTGCACCCCACGGCACGGTCCTCTCTCGGACCCCGCCACTCTCTCGGGTCATGTATCCCCAAACTCTGGCTTCTATGTATCTCCTGCTCTTGCTAAATTTGTTTAGCCCACGGCCCATGGCCCTGGCCCCTCACACATGGCAGCTTGCATGGCAGAAGCCCGATTCCCTCCCTGCCTGAGAGTAGCAGTCAGGAGGGGCACCACTGACCATCGGCAGAAAAAGCAAGCGGGGCAGACCTTGTGGAGGAGGAAGATTCTGAAGCAGCCCAGGAATCTGCTTGATAGAAGCCTCCCAAAGCAGGGGTCACTGTGGGAGGCGGCGGCCAGGGCCTCTGAGATGGGGCCAGGCTGAGGACCAGCCCTGGGGTAAAGTTTGCAAACTCAGAATCACTTAGGAAGTCTGTGAAGAGCTGAAATGTTGCACTGGGGAAGTTTGGGCAGAAATCATTCATTTGGAGCAGACCTACCCTTTCAGTGAGAATTGCAGGTGCGTCTCTTTGTGTTACGGGTTGTCCCAAAGGAAGCAAAGATGATTGAGGCGTTTCATTCGGACTCTGGCAGGCCCTTCAGTCACCTCCCAGCCTCCCGAATTTCCAGTATATTGCTAACTTCATTGCTCTGCTCCCTTCTCATTGGGTCTGTGTGTTTCCTGGTTCCCACTCTGCTCTCCTGGCTGGACCAAAGGGAGGAAAATAACTGCTGAGCCCGTGTGAACGATGGGGATGCAAGAACCAGCGAAGGGAGAGAAACCGTCCTAAGGTCAGGGTTGCATCGGAACAGCCCCGCACTTGTGTGTGGCCGGGCATCCCCACGCCCCATGCCTGCCTGGTGACACAACACTCGCCGGCCAAGGCCTTGTTTCCTCTGCTGGCCAAAACAATCTCGGATTCAGCAGGACATTCACTGCTCAAATTTTATGGGAAGCCCCCAAAGCTAACCAAGTCAGGTAAGGAAAAGGCTGAAGAGAATGTGGAAAAATCTTCTTGGAGAAAGTTTATAGAAAAAGAATTGCTCCCACTTTATTTCAAAAATAAGTTTATGATATTGACTTAGAGGTTTCATTATTCATTAAAATGTATTTACCTCGCTGAAAGAGGATCTGTTTTCTTTCCTGAAGTATATATTTATCAAGAGGTCATCAGCAGATATCAGTCTAAGAAGTAAAGCTATTGTAACTAGTAAGCACCCACATAATTAGGCCATTAGCATTTATTAAAGAGTTTATATGGAAACAGAAGAAAGTGACTAAGTTGTAGAGCAAATCCTTTCTCTAGAGCACATGAACAGTATGTTTTCTTGGTAGTCAATCATGATTCAGAAGTTCCTAAAGAGGCTGGGTGGAGGAGGGCTGCTGGTTATTTGGGCTTCTGTTATTTAAAAATTGAATAAAATGAGAGTTTATTGTACTGGTCTAACAAATAGCATCTGTATATTTGGATGAATAGTTCTCTCACTGGCTTACTTTATTTTTATCTGGGGATGGAGCTATCCACCTTTTTTCTTGGAGAGGGGCAAGTGAGTTTATTTCTGTGCCATATAGTATGGGGCATGTTTAACCGATGCAATGAACAGTCTATAATTCTTTCCTGCCACTTCCTTTTATATCACTGTTATTTTTATGAAAATAAGCTTGTTAAGACTTGCACTGCTGATCTTTGAGAATGAAAGGGAGATTGAGGCTAAAAGATTTTCTGTCACACATCCTAAAGACTGTACACTAAATACCCCCATAATGTGCATTTGGAATGTTCTTGTTCACTCTAAGTCACCATACAAATCCCCCTCCCCATCCTAAGCGAACGGCTTGCCCGTCTATTCCTAAAAGCCATAGAGTTCTGGGCCTTCCCTTCCCCTTGGCAGGAATGCTTGGAAATTTGAAACAATTTAAATACCCACTGACTTATGTTCCTCTTACCCTTTCACAAAATGTCAAGCATTCATGTTTTCAATACTAATAAACAACCGCCAATTGTTTTAATTTCATTATTTTCTCAGCTGAAAGAGTGCTTACAGAACACAGAAATAGCTAGGCTCTTTTTATAGCTCACTGGTGAGTCTGAAGCAAGTTTAGATTGACAGACAATAAAAGATAAAAACAACTCTTACTTCTTGTCCCTCAGAATAGAATTCTCATGTTAAACCGGCCTCCTTTACCTACCCCTCAGTTGAAAAAACAGACCCCAAGGGGCAATCTCAAAACCCAGGCCTTGCAAGGTTTGGGGGCCCACTCAAGTGGTTTGCTTGTCTCCAGACAGCTCTGACTTGCATCTGTGCTGGCAGAAAACTGCCTCCTCTTACAAACAGCCAGAGAAAGCTCTGCCACCTTAAATGGTAACCAATTCCCAAGAGAAGGTTTGGCCTTCTGGTGCCAGGGTGCAGCGTGGGGCACAAAACCCGAGCTGCAGTCACTTTCAAATTCAATCTGAAGAGTGAGACTTGGGGAACAAACTCTTTCCACGACTTGCTACTCCAGAATGCTAGGGATTTCGGGAATGTTTGCCCTTCTAACAGCAAATCTCAGCTTTAGTTCTCTAAGTGACATCTTCTAGATATGTGTAAGTGGATGTCCTCCAAACGTAACTCTCTTCCTGAGTCCCAAGAAACAGTTTAATAGAAGAGGAGGAAGGTTGCAACCCATGGTCCCTGCTTTGATATTGGAATTATTTGGTGCTCTTTAGGAGAACGAAATATAGCTCATGGGACCCTCAGCTCGAGTCCCATTTGGAAAGTGTGCGTGAGGAGCAGCATTCATGACAAGGGATCAACTGATCTGGTAGCCACAGAACACACTGGACACACACACACCACCAGGGCCTCCATCACCCACGTTATTTTTCTAGAAGCTGGAAGTTGTTCAGGGACTGCTCATCCCAGGGAGTCTGGGGAAGAACTTGCGATTGCTTGTACCCAGAGTGGCTTCCCAATTTGACTTTTCTTCCTGACATGGAAACGGTTTTGCTCCCCGGGCCTTGCGTGGGCCTGGAACAACTGCGTACCTACCTGCTTAATCGGTACTGGTTGTGGAACTCTCTTTCCTTCGCTGCGTTATATTCATTTTGGTACTTGAGTAGCTGCTCCCGCATTTTGGAGACCTCAGTGGACAGGGCCTCAGGGAAGCCATCCGCTCGCTGCAGGTGGAGCTGCTGCTGCTGTATCTGCTCTGTAAAGTGCTTGGCGTTCTGCAGCAGCTGGACCTCGGACTCCTGGGTGCTGGTCACACGGAGGAGAGGTGCACGGTGAGAAGCGCACGTCCACAGCAGTGCCCGTCCCTGGCCTCAGTGACATTTTGGGGCCACTTGATGTCGAGGTCAGAGAGGCCCAGGTCCTGGCCTCAAGTTGCTCATCACTGGGCAGAGGGACCACATGTAAATTGGGCTGCAATACCAGGGGACAACTCTGACCAGTGGTGCCCAGGCGCAGACAGGGGAGAGACCACAAAGAAAGGACAAATGTGTTCCCTTGTAAAGAATGAAGAAAGACCACGTCTTCCAAGGAGGGGGGACCGGGTGGGTCTCAAACTAACCCAGCAGTGCTGGTTTTCTTGGATTCTCCTGACATGACTCCTGGAAGATCTTTCCCTTTTAGTGAACTACAAAAATGAAACTTTTCTGCTACCATGTTATTAAAAGACTAGACAGGCTAGGGGTTAGCTCAGTGGTTCCGATACCTGCCTCACAGGCACAAGGTCCAAGTTCGCTCCCTGGTACCAAAAAAACAAACAAAAAAACCCACTAGGTAGAGAAATTCCCTATAAAATGATAGGCATATATTCTAGTTTTTTTTTTCTAACCTTGATGCCTCACTGGAACTGTGCTTGAACATCGTAGTAGTTATTTGGGAAAGGGAAAATGAAAGGGGTTGGGCACCTGGCAGAGGCGGATCTATACAGACACAGAAATTATTCTTAATCAACTCCCCAGAATTTTCTAGAACTCACTGTGCATAAGCTAACAGCAGCTCCAGTTTTACTGGCAGATGTGATTCATCTTTCTTGGAAGCCCTCACATGAGCCGCCTCTGCTATTCAGAAGCAAGTGTGGCCATTTCCTCACTTAACGGAGGGTGTGGCCCGCTGGGTTCCTTCCCCACGAAAAACCTTCAGTTTCAGCTCACTACAGAGCTGCCCATACCTTGACCACGCCCATCTCAGCTGAAGAGATCAGCAACACCCATTTTCCCAGGGATTTGGATGCCATGTGCCCCGTGTCACCCAGCAAAACCTTTACTGTGACAGGCACTGTGTCAGGGGCCAAGTGGCAACAACACATGCAATCTCCACGAATGAAAGCTGAAGTTACTCGTTTCAGCTCTGCATTCCCAGTCTTTGTCTGGTTACACAGCCCAGCAGCAGGAGAGGAGACTGTTTCCTCCTGCCTTTGCCCTGTATGCAGCGGGTGCAGAGAGAGCTGTGTGTGTTTGCAGCGAGAGGGAACTGAGCATCGGGGGAGGTGAAATGCGGGTAGCAAAAGGGAAACAACTGTTTTGCAACGTAATCAGAAGCAAGAAGAAATAACTGGACAGCCTGGGTCCTGAGCTGCTGTTTCTCACTGGGCTGAGGTGCTGAGCTGTGGCCTGGGGAGGAGGAAATCAAGTCACCGCACCTTGCAGAGCTCCCCTGGGCTCCAGATCAGAGCCATCAGGGTGAGAAAGACTGCAACACTCCCCGAATCTCCAGAGGCTCCAGGGGATGTTGATCTGTGGGGAGCTTTGGTGGTTAAAGAGATGAAATATGTAGAAAAAGATGTCCCTAGACTTGCCACCTACAGCCTCCAGATCTCCAAGTCAAAAACTACACTCTGCATTCAGAGGATGGAGTCTCTATAGGGTGAGGGTCTGGCTGGATGGTGGGAGCGTGCGGGGCTCTGGAGGGCCCTGAACGGAGCTGGCTAAGTATCAGATGTGTGCGGGCGAACTTGCACATGAGTTACTTCACTCTCTCATCCTCCCACCTGCGAAGCAGCCCAAGGCCTCCAGTCAGTGAAGAAGCAGAGGCAGAGGCAGAGGCTGGGGTTGGAAGAGGACGTCTGGGAGTGGCAGGGTGGAGCTTTAGCCCTCACTGTCCCTCCTGAGATTCTGATGAAGATAGACACAAAGCGACAGGCAGGCAGTGGGGAAAGGGAAAGAGGAGGCTCGAGAGAGTTAAGGAAGTGTGGAACAGGCCCCCTCCTCCTTCCTGTGCCTCAGTTGTCCTCATTGTAGACCCACAGACCAACCCACGCCAGGGGGTTCCTCCCTTCCCAGTCTCTCCCCACTCCCTCACGAGGCCTTTTCTCAAATCGTTTCTCAAGTGACTTGAACGAAATCCTTGCCTCGGGGTCCGCCTTGGTGGGAACGCGGACAGATACAGTCCTATTACCAAGCACAGAGATGCGGCAAACGGTACCTCCACGTTGGTAGACAGCATACCTCATCACCGTGTCATGCAGCAGTGTGTACTTGGCTTTTAACTCTGCCATTCTGGTTCCAGGAAGTTTTCCCATAGCGTGTAACTAGCAAAGAGAACGTGAGGTCACTGTGAGCCACCAACTTCCTTTAGCAGGAAATAGCAAAGACATGGACATCTTACACAATCTTACAGGTAAACGTTAGAGATGTCGCGTGAGAAGCCCGCATAACAGAAAGGTGCTAGGTGTTCAGAGCATCTAGTGAGGTCTTTGTTCTTGGGCAAATCTTCCCACCTCCCTAGACTGTGACTTCTTCCTCTGGAAATTGAAAGAATCGAGTTAAATTCTTCCAATTGTTTAGGTTTAGCAAACAACCTGGATAGTAGAGATTACTAGGATGGCTGTTTATAAGTTCAGAGAAATAATAATTATCACACATCGATCATGAGCAAGCGTGGAAATCAGTCATTTCACTTTAAGAAATGTGTGAAGTAGGAATTTAATCTCCAGCTAACTCAAAATGTAGTAATTTGCCCAAGGTTACAGTTAAAATAGTCAGGATGCAAACCCAGGTGGTCCAACTCCAAAAACCCAAGATCAGGTAGGTGAGGACAGTTCCTCACCTCAATGCCTCTTTACTACCAAAGAAGCAAGAAAAGTTTACCCAGAACTTAAAGGGACAAAATTTCTTCCTTTCTCATTTCTGGTAAAAGAACTTTTGACTCACTCTCTGAATTGAGTGATAGTAGACATCATAACACCAGACACTAGAGTTTATTTAAAGCCATAATGCAATGAGCATTTGTATTAGGTTGGACTTGAACTGGACTTCTAGTGACATAAGATTTTAAAAAGTAGAGATAAAGGAAGATTTGTGTTTTCAATGGCCTGCGGTTCTACCTCCCAAATATTTTTGAATCCCATGTACTTTCCTCTCCTTTCTCTAAAACAACTGGTCCAAGACACACCATCTCCCAGATGGACTTCGACAAAACCTGCCAGCTGCCTCCTCCCTCCCCTACTCCCATTTCCATTCAGGGACCTCAGCCATCTACTTTGCACAGAGCTCTTTTCAGAAACCAACAGGGTCATGTTCTGGGGTTGGGGGGACTCCAAACCTGTATGTGGAATGAAAACTAAGACCTGTGGTTATTCTAGACCCTGAGGTTGCTTGACCCTGTCTCTCTCCACCTCCCTCCCGGCCCCATTTCACTTTTTTCCCATTCCTTCTACCACACTTGCTGCCCTGTGTTTTTGCAGACGCATGAATCTCTCTCCTTTTCCAATGTGGCTGCATGAGCTGTTCTGCAGCTTTCTGCTCATTTCTCTCCAACTCTTTCTTCATGCCTTGGCCAAAGTATCAGTTAATGAGAAGGCTCTCTCTCATTTCCAAATCTCCCTTCCCTGGAACTCTGTACTTTATAGAATGTAACACAATACAATCTGTGGTAATAACATTTTGTGATAACACATTGCTTTTACATTTCTCCATTTCCCATGAGGAAAGGACCTTGGTCACCTTCTTTTCATTGTATTTTTTTTTCCCTAAATAAAACCTTTTTTATTAGTGCATGCTTGCATTGCATAATTAGTTACATTTGTCTTGGGGAATTGGTACACTTATCAGGCATTATCGTGGTCATCTTTGATCCTTTTATTCCTCTCTCTAGCTTTTCTCCATCCCTCTCCCTATCTCTAAAAGCCTACTTTTTTGTTTCCTACCATTCTTTATTTTATTTTTATTTATTTATATTTAATTCTCTGGGTTTAGCTTATTTTACTTAACATTATGGTCTCAAGAATTTTATACACTTTTGGTGCTGAGTCGGTTGTTTACATTCATTAGCAAGTGAATGAAAATAACTTACAAAATACAAAGGTCTAAGTCTAATTGAAATATTCAGTATACTGTGAAACCATGTTGTATGTTAGATCTAAAATGTTTTCCCCCAAAATACAAAGGTCTAAGTCTAATTGAAATATTCAGTATACTGTAAAACCATGTTGTATGTTAGATCTAAAATGTTTTCCCCCAGTCACATGTATGTGGGAGGTCACTGGGTCATGGGGTGTTGCGCTCAGCAGTGGATTCATCCCTTGAGTTCCATGGGAGGATGTGCTGTTAAGGAAGAATGGCTGGAGGTGGGTCACTGCGGGTGACCTGGAAGGGTGTATTCTTGTCCCAGACTCCTGGCATATCTCACCGCTTCCTGGTTGCCATGAGATGAGCAGAGTTCCTCCTCCATGCTATTCCACCATTCTGTCCTTCCTAGGTTTGCCTAGGGAATTGGCTCCCTAAGATTCATTTCACCATGCTCAGACATCTAAGCAATCAGAGACCAATGAAGCCATGGTCTAAGGGGCCCAACTACTGCTTGAGATGGTGGCAGACATGGGCATCACCTTTGTGGGGATGGTTTTATAGGCATACAGAATGGGAAGAGTTAGGAGGTCATGGAGGAACCCACCCAGATTTCAGAAAAAGGCCTGGGAGGCCAGGGGTATGCCCTTGAGAGGGTAATGGAAGAAGCTGTGAGCTCAATGCCAAAAGTGCAGTGGGAATCCCAGGAAACTGGACGTGCCAGGAGCATGGAATGTCTGCTGAGGAAAGCTACAGGCAGTGAGTAGAGACAACCCAAGAGAGAAAACACCACAGGCACAGGACCACCCCAGCCCTTGGGAACTCAGATCTCACCAGAAGTTGCCCCAGATGCTGGATATACAGTTACAGGATTTAATGTTTGCCCTACTGGCTTTTGATTGTATTTTAGTCCAATTTTTGTCTCACCCCCCCCCCAGTTCTTTCCTTTTGAAAAGGAAAATTATTTACTTTGCCATTGAAGGTTGGAAGTATTTAGCTTTCTTTTTTACTCTATGGGGGCTCATAGCTAAGAGTTTGCCTTTAGTCTCAAAGGCAACTTTGGGCTTGGACATTTCAGCAGTGCTGGAACTGTTAAGACTTTGGAAACTCTTAAGAGATGAATGAAATCCATTTTGCGCAATAAGCTGGACATACATCTCTTGGATGGCAGGAGTGGAACGTTGGGGTTTAGACCTAAAATGTCACTCAGAAGTGTCACATGTGTGGAAGGTGATTAGATCATGGGGATGTATACTCAGTGAACTCATCCATTGATGAGTTGTCACTGGGACATGCCAGTATATGGAGGTAAGCCACTGTGTAATGAATTATGGATTTATATATTAAAAACATATACTATTTTGTTTTCTTCTTATGCTGAAAAGACCATTCATTACCTCCCACCTATTGCTCCCTGCATACTAGAGATGGAAATGAATGTGACACAGGCCCTGCCCTAAAGTGGCTCCAGTTTGAAGAAACGGCACATAAAGAATACTTAAACTATATTCAGTAGTCTTATTACTTGTAAATAACTGCATTTGATTCTTTGCACTCATTTTCTTTATATTGTAAGTTAAAAAGCAAATGAGTAAAATCTTGAGTTTCAGTATGGCCAAAGTTATCTAAGACAACAATGTAAAGCCTCTGGAAATTGACCTAATAAGCATACAAGGAAGTTAGAAGCATTTATTTAATGAGAGACTGTAACATTTGAGCCATGGGCTGTATCTATTATCTCTACCTCCATGCTGTTAGAAGAACTGTTCTGGGCAGTTGTGGCAGCCAGGAAAGTGCCCAACTTTCCACTTTCCTACTGCTGAAGATCTATGCCAGGTGGGCAGGAAAGCTTTAGAAAACTGCAGCACTCATCTGCCCACCCTTAGCCGGGTATTCTGGAAGAGCTATACCAGACGCACAGCTGAAGTTATTCAGCAGCGCCCACTAACATTTCTAAGTGTCCTGCTCCACAGAGACTCTGAACAGGACAAATAAAGATCAGGGTTCCTCAGACACTCAGTTCCTGCTCAGTAACACAGCAGTTCCTGGCTGCCACAACTAGGAAGAGGCTAGGAAGAGGAAAATGATGGGCACAAGATTCATTTTCGGTGTAATGGAAATATTCTAAAATTACAACGTGATGGTCATACAACCGTATATATACTAAAGATCATTGAGAACACTTGAAGAGAGAATTTTATGGCAGATACATTATATCTCAAACAACTTTGAAAATGTTAATTAGATAAGATTTTCAGGGTAAGAAGTCAAATAAATTAGTGAAAACACTTTGGAGTTAAAATCAGTGTCAGTGCTAACAGCATTCACAATTGAAAAATCCTAGCTTTGTCCATTAAAATGGTCTAGGAACGATGCCACATCAGCAGCAATGAGCATCCCAGAACATCCACATCATGGACTCCAGTATCATCTCCCACTAGAAGAAAGCAGCAAGCGTTAGAGAAATGTCTGATTTCGGGCCTGGTGCACAGAAGACACAAAGCGAAGCTGGGGTATCTTGCACCAGAGAGCAGGTACTGTATTCTAACACAATCTTATCTTACATGTGGGTGTATGAGTATATAGAGATCCAGAAAGATAAGAACAAAGAGGTTACAATACCATTCTCTGGATGGTAGGCGTTGCTTTTATTTTTGTCTACCTAAATTTTGTAATAGTTTTTGCAATGCATATGTACTGCTTTTAATAATAAAAGGCGATTAAATATGCTAGAAACAACAGGCAATCAGAGGAAAATTCAGAGTTTGAGAGCACCGGGGGCAGAGGCTGGTGGCTGATCCAACCACACAGGAACTCTGACCTGGTGCCAGCTCAGCAGTGTTGGCTCCAAGTTGAATCTCTCTCTATTCACAGAGGTTTGCCGCCTAGTGATGCTGGACCAACGGTGCATGTTGGCAGGTTTTATGGCCATGGAAAGAGCAGACAGGATGGAAAGGTTTCCTTTCCTGTTTGCTGTCTTGATCGCTCCACTGGCTTTTGGTGTCTTGGGAACCTATAAACACAGCTCAGTAGGCAAAATGCCTGATCTGTTTTTGTAGTTTCTATGTAAAGCAGAGGTTACGTCATCGATGTTCAGAAAGAGGGTGGATAAACTTTTTGTTGCCTCGGTCTCCTCTACTAAAAAACAAACCTCTTTAAAAAGAAAAAGATTAAACTGAAAAATGTATTTTCCCGCTTTAAATTTTTAAAAAGTTAATATTTATCAAAATTGCACACTGGATATTCTAGCAGTTCTATTTGTGGTTGGAAACTTCGGACTCAGCTCCGATAGATGACAATGGCTCCCTCATTCAAGTACTGGACATGGAAAAAGGGTTGCATTTCACACTGCAGGAGGCAAGTGGGCACAGAAACAGTCTGTCATGTTTTAAAAATGCAGAATCCTAGAAACACAGCATAAAGGCCACTCATAAGATTTTCAACGGGTATACACACAGAAAGGTTAGATATAAAGTCATAAGTTCATAAATATAATTTCACAATAGATACTTGTGTTGCTGAATTGCCTTCTTCGTAATTGTGACTGCAAGGAAACATTTACCCTAGAACTAAAAGTTTAACAAGTTCACGATTCATGGATGACATGTAAGTATATGGAAAAAATTTCAAAAATTGAAATTCTAGCACATTCCAAGGCAAGGAACAGCTCAGTAAGAACTTTTACCAAGTGAACGTGTCCAGAAAGGGCAGGCATGAGGAAACAATTAGGTGCTTGAGTGGGTGCGGCGGCAACCTGGCCTGTCCAAGGTGGTTGTGGTTATTAGCCTACCTTGTTCCTCTGGCCTCCCTGACCTTGCCTCATTCACGGAATGCTCCGCATGCTTGGGAGGTAACAAACTTGAAAGCATGAAAGCATGAATCCTTACCCTCGTATCATCCTCTTTTCCTCTCCACTTTCACTGCTGGAAACAAACAGCGTAGCCATTAAATGGCCTCCACGTGCAATTGAGTTTTCAACACCGCTTCACCGCTCTTCTGTTTGATCTTCCCCTTAGTTGTTATACCAAGATTCAGCTTTCTCACGCATCTAACTCATTCACCAGAAAAAAAGACTGTCCACCTAGCTTCACTCCCCATATCAACAGATCCATTTACCTACAGAACTGCACCACATTAACTTTTCCCCCACATCTCACGTAAGTATTCCTTTCTTTTGGTCACAGCCACCCCACCCACCTGTGCCATCCCATGCATACCCTCCTACCTCTTCCTGGGGATCGATCATGCTGCCAGTCATGGCTTATTTCCTTGGTAATTTCTACTCATCCCTTCCAGTCACTCCCTAGTCTTGGTGGCCACACAGTAATGAGTGAACTGACCAAAGACCTCATCACTTTCTGGCTATGAGGTTTTCCTTTTTATCACTATTTTTCAGCAATTTGATTTGGGTACTTTCTAGTATTAAATCTTGAAGGGCGCTAATCTGTTGTCTTTCTGTCCGGTGAATCTTTCATTTCAGGTGCTCCATTTTTCAGCCTTGGAAGCCTGATTGGTCTTTTCATAACTTCCATTTTTCTTATTTTGCTCATGTTTTCCTTGTTTCCCCCTACACAAAATATTTATAATATTCATATTTCTAATGTCCTTGCCTGCTAATTCTATTTCTGTGTCTGTTATATTATTTGGATTTTCTCATGAGAGGCTATATTTCCCTACCTCTTTTCATGGCTAGTAATTTGACTGGTGCTAGACATCATGGGCTTACACTGTTAAGACATGGATTCTTTCTGTGTTCCTTTTCATATGTTTGGGTGTTCGGAAGACACTCTTCTGTTTCTTGATAACAGTTCAGTCCTTTCAAGGTTTGTTTGTAACCTGTCAGGGAGCTCCAGCACTCTCTTCTGTCTGGGACACTTTGGTCCTAATTCCTGGAACAGTGATGCCCCAGGGGCTCGAAGGTCTTTCTAGGACCCCTACCTGGTTCTTCTTCCCCAGCCTCTGCAGTATCCCCAACAAGCTTGCATGGATCAAGACAGGCTCCGGGAGACCCTCTGCAGTGTGGGGCTCTTGCTGTGGAGCGTTCTCCTCTCTTTACCTATGCGTGTCAGTCCGTGTGGCCTCCCCGAGCCCTGTTATTCTCAGGTCCTCAGCAAGGTCACCTGCCTGCCTGGGATTTCTTCCTTCCACCACAGCCTGGAAAAATGCTCTAGGCTGTTTGACGGGGCAGTTTAGGCCTCCCCTCATTTACCTCCCAACTCCCAGGGATCACTGTCCTGGGCCATCTGTTGTCCAAAGACTGAAAACAAACATTTCATAGAATTTTATCCACTTTTAGTTGTTTAAGGTAGCAGGTAAATCTAGTACCTTTAACTCCATTTTGGTTGGAAGCCGTGGCCCCATAACATTTTTTTGTTGTCGTTGTTACCGGGGATCGAACTCGGGTCCTTGTGCTTGCAAGGCAGGCCACCGAAACGCTGAGCTAAACTCCAGCCCCGCCCCATAACCTCTTAATTATGAAATTCAATCGACATTTCTCTGGTCTTACTTACTTGATAATTGTAGATATTAAATACTATTGGTTTACAGCAGTTTGTCACTTCTGGGACCCCTTCCTCTGGCTTCTGGGACCGGCACTATCAGTCTTTCCTTACTCTTTCTTCCCTGGCCCTCATTTTAAAAGGTGGTGTGTTCCCAGGATTTGGCCTTTGTCTCTTTTATCTTACTAAATTATTCTAGGGCCTCATTTTCTCTCCTAGTCTGAATTACAAGCTGATGACTCCTAAACAGAGGGTTCTGCAGGATGCATGTCAAAGAATAAACTAGAGCTTTATTTGGGCAGGGTCTATGCAAGACATGAGCTTATAGGCAGGGAATAATAAACACCTTGTAGGCCCCAACACCTGGAACATATAAAAGTGTTTACTTAATATAATAGCAATGTTCTGGCATTTGACCATTTTATTAAGAGGGGAATTTTGTAGGAGGCACATTTCATCCATAGGTTCTTAGATTAGGTGGCAGAGTTTCATGTAATGAACAATCTATTTGCACCATGCACAAATCTTTGTCACTTCTTATAGAGATTTTGGCAATAGCCAACCCCTCTGGCTTTAGTTCTTGTCCTTCTCGAATCTGTCCTAGAAGCAGAGTGATCTATTCCAACAATTCCCAACTTGCTTTAAGCTCTTCAAAGGACTCCATAACCTACAGGATTAAATCTGTTTCTTTAACATGGTGTACAAGAGTCTTCACAATCCAGCAGCTGCTGCCCTGTCCAAACGCATCTCCTCCCTCTCTCATGTCCCATGACCAGTTCAACCCAGTATCACTGTGTTTCCTGTCATAAGTAGAATAATCCTAACGGGCCTCTTCCCCTGAAGATGTCCCTATCCTAATATGTTTGTTGACTGGTTCGGTGGGAGAGGTGGAAAGGAAGGAGGAGGGTGACCTGAAATGCAGGGAAGCCTTGACCCACTGTCCTGGCCTTGAGTATGGAGGAAGGTGGTCAGGAGCCAAGGAATGTGGGTGGACTCTAGAGACCATAAAAGTCAAGGAACCAGAAGCTCCCCAAGAGCCTCTGGGCAAGAATGCAGCCCTGGCAACACCCTGGTTTTAGCTAAGGCACACATTGTACTTCTGATCAACAGAATTTAAGACCATCAGTCTGTGTGCCAGTCACTAAACTTGTGGTGATTGCTTATTGCAGCGAAGAAAAATTAAGACAGCTCTCAAATCATACCATGTCTTTTTTTGCATGTTACATTCCTTCGTCTGCAATGTCTTCTCTAATTGGAGCACTCTTAGTCTTCCTCTAAAATATCTCCTGGTCCCCGCCTTCAAGTGGGCGACACCTCCAGGCAGAATGAATGACTTCCTTCTTTCCATTGCTTCTATATTTTGGATGCATTTGTTACCACACGCTGTGCACTGTGGCTGACACATCTGAAGCCTGTGCCTAGGGCCATATACTCCTTGACAGTGAGAACCTTGCTATATTCACTTTTGAGCCTATGCATATAGTTTGACATCTTGTATGTTCTCAATTCTCATTAAACTGTCACTGACTTGAGCTTATCTTAAAACCAATGATAGACTTGGAAAAATTCCCATTCATTTGCTCTGTTCCATTTCAATTCATTTTTCCTAGCTAGTGAATATAAAAGGAAGGACAGAGGAAGCTATTTTGGCCCAAACACAAGCTCAGAAGACCAGAGAATGTGCCGTACAAGACTGCCTGCCTTGTCTACAGCCTCTCCTCTCCCTTCTGTGTGGCTGGCAGGGTTTGAAGAGGAGCAGAGGGATCTGGGACTATTCTCTCGCAGCTGTCTTGTCCTCCTTTGGTGGCCCACCACAGGAATGCAAGGGTGAGACAAAGAGGCAAACAGGACCTCCCAAGAGCTCAGGTGCCAGACACAAAGGACACAGGATTGACAGTGCAGGTGCCCTCCTATACGTACGACTTCCGAGGTAGTCCCAAGAACTTTAAGATGAATGTACAGCCAAATAAATTAAAAGCATGCCTAGCTGCATCCATGCCAGTGAGAGCCATTCATTCCCTTTAAAATGCTTCCATGTGTCCTGGTGGAACAGCAATTGCTCGGGACTTTTAACAATCTTTTAACCTTTGTTGGAAAGATCTCTACCTCCAAAGATCCTAGGAGGGCTGGTGGTAGGGACAGTGGCTGTGAGCCAGGGAGGCAGGAAATGAGCCAGACTGAAACACAAACGCCTCTTGAAGAACTTCAAAGGGTGAACCCGTGATTAAGAGCAAAGAACCCAACAGGACCAGAGCCATACCAGGCACGCACGTAAGGGTGGGGACATAATCTGAATCAGAAAACATCCAGATTAACTAGCGGAATGACTGAAGCCAGGAGAGCTGGGGTAGGGGTGACACCAGGAAGAGTCCTGCTGATGTGACACTGACCCATCAGGGTTCAGTCTGGCTCCCGCCTCCCAGCACCTGTGAAGCCTCCAGTGGGTCCAGGTAGTGAGAAACCTGAGCCCAAGTCAGGGGTTTGGAGGCCAGGGCTCTCACAGGAAGGGGATGTGCAGAGCTGGCTGTTTATTTGCTTCTCGGTTCACAGGTGAAAGCCGCTGTCCTGACCTGTCCCAAGGGCTGTCACTGTGAACATGCAGGGCAGCAGGCTGGGTGTCCGAGCCCAGTGGCTGCTGTGCTTATCCACCCCACTTCCAGAGCCCCTCGGCTTATTGTTATGTGCCCTGATTTTAGGTTCTGAGGCCCAAGTAGGGGACATCAGAGCGCCTCACAACAAAGAAAGCTTGGGACCTCTGACGCCCACCTTCACCAGAATTCCGAGGCTGCTTCAGTCCGGGGGACCCCCTGGCCTCATTGAGGAGGGACGGTGATTCTCCCCACTTTCCTCCCAGCAGGCAGATTCCGGCAGACAGCGATGCCTTTCACTGCTGATCACAGACATGTTCTTTAAAGATGTGCAAAAACCCCAAGTTGCAACCTCGCTTCGCCATTGATGCCACAAAATAGATCTTGGGTGCAGAAATGGAGGTGTTACAGTTCCACTCTTGCTAATTCCCTGCTAAGGGGAATTTAGATTCTGGAAGCATGTTGGGCAAGCCTTTATTTTATTATTATTTCTTCGGCTAAATTTATTCCCAAGCATTTTATTGCATTTGAAGCCATTAGTGGAACTTTTTCCTTGGCTTCATTTTTTTTTTCCGATAGTTTATTGTAGTGTAAAGAAGTTATTCAATTTGGTCACCAAAATTATTATTGACCATATAGAGACCTGATCCCAGAGGCCCAGTATAAGCCTTTCATGGGCTCTGCAAATGCAGGTTTGGGGCAGAAAAGCTCTACCTCTTTAGTTCACTCGCTCTAACCTGACCTTCTACCACTGTCTGACCCTAAGAACGACTCGTCACAGCGCATGCATTCCTCTGCGAGAGCACCTCCTCCGCTGTGTGGGAAGCACACTATGTCTGCCCACCAAGTGGGAAACTTCTGGAAGGCAAGGACCTTTCTGGTGTCCCAAGAACCCACACAGCTCACGGTACACAGTGGGTACTTGGCGCACGTCTGAAGACTGTGGGTACACAGCCTGGGGCGGCGTGAGGGTTAGCAAGTCACTGAAGGAAATCTCACGCGTGACTTTTCCTTCCCATAGACACATGCGACTTGGGCCGAATGATTAGCAAGAGCATCGCTGGAAGAATATTTTACAAGTCAGTCACAGACGCATCACCACCGCCTGAAAGGTGTGTGTATATGCACACGCATGTGTGCGCACGTGTGCAAAGAGGACATCAATTTGACATGGACTATGACAAAAAACAGTGAATGTCTGATTTTTAAAATTACAGTAAAGGATGTGTCGCTATGAATCTCCCTCAAAACGCTCCTTCTCGTGTCAAACACATTTATCCTGGCATTCTTGCCACTTTCTGAAGCCGTTCTGAAAGTCCTCTTTCATGAGTGACTTTAGTTGAGCTGTCGTGGTTGCCTCAATGTCCTGACTCGATTCAAAACAGTTACCTTTCATGGCCAGTTTGACTTTGCAGAAAAGCCACGCAGTTTCTTGGTGCCAGGCCTGGTGAGGAAAGTGGATGAAGACAGTGCAACGTTTTCAGTGTGGCAGCAGTCACCACAGTTTTCATCCTACCACATAAAGATACTCATGGAAGAGAGGACTCCAGAGTCGCTTCCAGAAGTAGCAGGAATGATGGGATACGTGCGTTTGGAGCGAGGAGTATTTTAAGGGGGATTAATGGCGACTTGCCTTTAATACATTTTTATAATTTAAACATTCATTATATGATTACTCTCTCTACTCAGTTTGAAGTGGAATATTAAGAGGCTTTGAATAGAAAACTTACCAAACATATTTTCTGGACAGTTTGCTATCTAGGGAAAATCCTCAACTCGACACAAGGTACCTCTCCAAGGATCCAAAATTAATCCCAAGGTTACTCAATATAAGTACCTTTAGTGGAAGACTGAGCCATAATCAAGTATTTAAGAGATTAAAATTCTTGAATAAAGCAGAAAAACCAATATCAAATGTTTTAATCCTAACAAATTCTTCTTACAGGGAAAGAAAACAGAATTTTTAACAACTCAGTAGGTATTAAACAGTGTTACATTTAAGCCTAAAGTTAAATACTCTGAGTGTTTTAATTTATTTACTAATATGAAAAAGCTAGCTACCTTTTAAATATCTTTAGAAACCTCAGAAACAAATAGAAAATAGCTACTACCCATGACAATTACAAAACAGATTATCCTGGAATTTTCTCAGAAAAGGGTGGGATATTCAGAACTTAACTTTCCCAAGACATTAGCTTTTTATATTTAGAAACATAGCTCTTTAATTTTGTTTGTGAAAAAACAGATAAAACTATATACCATTAAGTAGAATCTCAACTTTTCCCACTTAATATCAACTTTGATACTCAAGAAAAGTCATAGAAAAAAATAAAGATTCTAATAAACATTTCTTCAAACACAGCTGTTTCTAGTTCACTAAGTACACTATTACAAAATATTTTAATGTGTTTTCTGACAAACAGAAATAGCCTAATTTCATGGAAATGCCACACTTCCAGTTATTACTGATTGGTTGTAAAAGTTTAAAGATAAACAGCCATTTCTACAGATTTCTATACCAGGAAAAGAAAGTAAAATAGCATTTATATCTTTTAAAATGCATACGATAGAACTTCGTGTCAAAATAGCATATTTCATGCTACAGATTGCCAACTTCCAGCCAACAGTACACAGGCACACTGCACACAGATGTTCTTAGTGCACACAGTGTCTTTTAAAGAGTAAATGATTCATTGGCAATATTTAAAAACATATAGAGCTTGCCATACAAATCTGAGTCTTCGGCTTCAGCTGAAAAATGATCGAAGCTGATGACAGCAGGTCTGTGTCCGGTACTGCAGCTGCCAACTGTTATTTAGCAGGTGCTCAGGGACGGCCTCTCCTGAAACAGAAGCCCAGGTCGCTCTACTCATCTGGCATGTGCACTGTGGACTAAGACCCAGGTCCTTTTCCTCACTTGTGCTATCTTTATGAACCTTGTAGGTATTTGACATTGAGACCCTGCTAGCTAAACACCACCATGCAACTGACTGAACTTGGGCAAGCGCTTGGAGCGTCCTACTCCTTGGGGGCGTCTCTGTCCTCCTCACCTTTCTCTGCTCCTACCTGAGCATACAGCCACATGTGTAGCACCTGAGGTTTCAGATTGGATGGTTTAAAGCTTAGACTTTCTAAAAACTAAGTTTATGGAAAGATCATATAAACATTAGCCTGTTGTTTGACTAATTGAAATACTTTAAAATTATTTATGTTGAAATATTTGCTCCTTAGTTATCGGCACATATTTGCATTCAATAAAATGTATACCTTGGAACAATAACATAAAAAACTAAAACATACTATAAAGTCACTGTGAGAAAGTGTGTCAGTCAGCTAAATTTTATTTGGGCTGAAAAACAGGAAACATTCTATTGACACAAGGAACTTTTCCTTATCTACAAACAGTATCTTTGCAGCTAATGATCCCTTTTGGTGCTATACTTTATGAACTTTGGCAGGAGAGCAAATTGTAGTTTTTAAGGGAAGCACAGATACATTCTGAACAACGTGCCTCACAGTTATTTGTGCAGAAGTTCGAGTCAAATAGGAAATGAACATCCTGTAACAATCAAATGAGAAAATTATTTCCAGCCAGGTCAGCTGCCAGCAAATGAAGGACTCTAGGAGGGGATTTATCAGAATAAAAATAACTTACTCAGAAATCGCATGATTTCTGACTTCTGGTAAGATAAACTGGAAGTTCCTTTAAGATAGAGACTATGTCCATCTCTTCACCACTGTATCCACAAGGCCTGGCCCTCAAACAGTTGAATAAATGAGCTTGAAAAAAATGAATGCTAAAGATACACATTAGCACCTAGAAAAAAATGTCATTCAAGAAAAGTTACTCAATGACTAATTCATGAAATCAATTTATTCAATAAACATTTGCCAAATGAACATAAAAATTACAAATAATTCATATCCTGTTAAATGTAATTGCATTTACTGAGCAATGGCTATGTGCCATGTATTATGCTAGCTGCTTTACATCTCATTTTACCCTCATCACAAGTGTATGAAGTAGGCGTTATAATCTAAAAATCTATAGAAGAAAACAGAAGATGGAGAAACTTGAGCATGGTCGGGAGCTGCTCCCAAGGCTCTGTAGGGATTCGACCACAATTCTACTCCATTACTCATTTTTTAAGTGAATTAGTGAAACTCAGAAGTGAGTAACCCTGCTGACAGTGTGGGGACAGAGTGGGACACATTTAGAAGACTTTAGGTTGCCCAGACTGGCAGGCAAGAAAGACCATTTGGAAATAGACAACATCCACAGAAAATCTCTATGTCAAATTAACTCCAGGTATTAAAGGTGGGAAAACAAGATGTACATCAATTTCATTGTCACTTAAGAGTATGAAACCAAGAGAAAATAGTCAAAATTAATTGTTGAAAAAGAGGCCAAAGGATAGTATGATAGTATGAATATAAAGAGTACCAGGAATAGCAGCTAGAATTCTTTGAATATACTTTGTTTTGCAGATTTTATCTAGGGTGATATAGTACTTTAATTATAAAATTAAAGAGCATATGAAATGCTAAAATTTGAAAACAAAGTCAGATATAACTGTGGTTCAAAAGCTGGTCCAGAGAGAAACCATTCCAATTTTACTATAATGCTTAACTAGTTTATATCCTCAGGGGGAAAAACGGCCTACGACTGTTTTCTGTGATCATGCTACTGGTGGTAGCATTATTCTCAAGCAGTTATGTGTATGTTATGGGATAAAGCAAATGAGTTATTATGCCACCGAAAAACCAGGATATATTGATGTGTAAGAGACATCTGTAAGATTGGCAAGGCTAAAATCCATCTTATTGACTTTGAATTGGCTGAACCCATCTGGGGCCAGTCAAAAGGCTCCCCACTGGCCCCAAATGGGTCCTGCTGACTGTCAGTAGAGGTAACCACCTCAGAGGGCTGGAAAAAATGTTTGTATAAATGAGTTCATAGGAATACTGAAAAGGAAAAGAGGTCCCCTCATCTACAGAGAACACTAAGGAATTAAACATTTTGGAAACTAAAAAATCAAGAGGATGAATCAAGCATTCATCAGGCCTTTCCTGCACGAATTCCATCTCTGTAACCAAATAGTTAAGAGGAAGTTTCTTTTTTCAGAAGGGTTCTAATTAATAAGGGAAGGAGAAGTTACAGTATTACAAATCATCAGGCTGCAGGTGCCAATGAACTGAGGGACCCCGCATAGGTCACGGATGGTGGGAGGCATCCCCACAGGGGAGACAGGCAGCATTACGCACTCCTGGTCAAAGCCCAGAGTGTCACACAGGAAGCCCACTTGCCGAGGAAGAGGAAGGAAATGTCAGTGTGACCCTGATCAAGGTTCTATGAACTAAGCTTCCATAAATGTAGGAAATACAAGATGAAATAAATGAAATCTAGACTTGAAAACAGTATGGGGAAAATGACCTAACTTCCTGTCCAATAGGGTAGAATCAGAAAACAACACTTAGAGGCTTAAATTCTCTCTACTGAGAAATTACTGTGTTCTAAACGCTAATTTCAGATAGCCAGCATCATGTTTAATTATGGGACACGTTTCTATTGAAATCAGAAACAAGCAAAGGAGTACCTGATAGGGATCACGCACATCAGACACGACCCAGGAAATTACCAAGGTACTTGGACAAGCAAATGACGCCCACACACAGGAAACAAGCATAAGCGGCCATCACGTGTAGCTAGACAAATGCTTACATGAAAAATATCATTCATAGAAAGAAAACTACAAAAGTGCACGGAAAAACAATTTTTCCAAGGCAAGAACAAATATCTCAGGACAACAAAAAAACACTTTGAAAGAGGCCAATTATTCTCCACTTATCACTAGGGAACATAAAAATAATTACAAGGCATAGTTGGAATAATAAATTCTTGAAATTTTCAAGCAAAAGCATCAAGTGCCACCTTTCCCTTTCAGATTTAAGCTGTATTTATAAATGTACATTTCATAAACCTGAAAGTAGAGTCACATCGATATACCTAGGTAGAAATAGCTCAGAGACACATCTCGGTATGTGTGTGTAACATAGAACAAAATGTGCTGTTCCAAGTCGGAGCGGGAAAAGGTGGAGTTCGTGGATGCATTGTGCTGAAATAGCTCAGTAACCATTTGGCAAAAATTTAAGTGAGGCTCGTCCAGATACAAAAAATAAAACTATAAAATAGCAGCGACAGGGTCCAGCAAGCCCACTCCTGGGCACAGTCAAAGGAAATAAGTGTGTCAGAAGGGCATCTTCACTCCTGTTGTGGCACTGTTCACACAGCCAGGTGCGAAATTCACTTTTGTGTTCATCAGTAGTTGAATGGATAAAGAAAATGCCTCAACTATGCACTGTGGAATACTAGTCAGCCTTTTAAAAAAGGAGGAAATTCTGTCATTTGTGACAGATAGGAGCAACTATGCACCTCCTTGTTCAAGGAAATAAGCCAGGTTAACAAGAGGAGTGCTGCTGCATGGTCTGTCTGGCATGTGGAAGCCAAAAAGCTTGGTCTCATCTCAGAGATTAGAGCAGTGGTTAGCAGAGTGGCTGGGGGCAGGGTTTGGAAAGATGCTGCCCAAGGTATACATTTACAATGTGAATGCTGAGAGTGGATGTCACGCGCTTCTACCGCAAAAATGTGTGAGATAACGCATAAGCTAATTAGCTAGAGCTAGCCTTTCCCCCCTGTATGTTACTTGGTAAATATATACCAAGTACGTGGAAAACGTTATGGCTTGTGTCTAGATGCTCCCCAAAGCCTCAGGTGCTCGTAGGTGGGGCTTTTGCAGAGCGGGCTGGATCTGGAGTGTGTGATGCTGAGATCAAGGGTGTGTGGTTACTAAATCAGTCACTGACTGGTTTGGTGATGCCCTAATCCTGCTGACCTAGGCAGAATACAAAAGGACCAGAAAAAAGCCGCTAAGGTCCCTTGCTCGTGTGCTTTTGCTATCTTTTGCCCACCATGAACTGTTTCGCCTAATATATACAATTTTATTTTAATGTAATACAAGTAGATATTAAATATAAAATAGCACTTTTCTTACTATTAAAAATAAATCAACAGAGTAGAGAATAGTCTATACACTGTATAACAAAGTGGCAGAGGATACGCCACAGAATGATTCAATATATACAATTGCATGTCTATTCAAAAGCATAAAGTTAGGCCGGGGATTTAGCTCAGCAGTTCAGGGGCCTGCCTTGTAAGCGCAAGGACCTGAGTTTGATCCCCGGTACCACAAAAAAAAAAAAAAAAAAA
>NW_022900916.1:7736135-7747935 GCF_012274545.1 Fukomys damarensis
AAAAAAAAAAAAAAAAAAAAAGCATAAAGTTTTAAAAATATAGGTAGTTATTTAATGTACTATGGGAAATAGATTTCATTCCTTTTATTCCCATTCCTTATAAGATTAATAAATATAAATACATCTAAGGGTATTCACATAATAGAACCGAAAAATTAAATGTCAAAACTTGGAAAAATATGCCACCACTTGAAGTACAAGCGGTTAATACTACAGATGTACAAAAAAAGTTCTGGAAATTTAACAGATGAGAGGTCATGAAAAATGTAGGTCATTAAATAACCCAAATGACTAATAACTGAATGAAAAATTGCCTAACCTCCCTAATAATCCAGGAAATTACCAATTTAAGAATTAGCTGTTCCTGCAAGAGCATCACGATGACAATATTCAGATTTAATGAATATGTGAGAAAATGGACATGTGCTTTGAGGATTTAAATATTTCAGTTTTGTTTTTCTGAAATAGCCAGGCTATGTGACAATCTGTTTCAAGTGCCTTACAAAACATGTTTTGAGCTCATCAACTTCACCTCTAGATTAGAGGAATAATGGACAATGGCCCAGTGACATACATGTGGAGTGTAGCACATATGAACAGATATACAAAGTTTTGCATACATTTAAAATCAAGAGATTCTGTAGCATTATGACAGTGACAATTTGAATATAATAAATTTCCCCCCCAAAGCCTTAGGCGGTCACAGGTGGGGCTTTTCAGCGGCAGCTGGATCTAGGGTGTGTGGTGCTGGCATCAAGGATGAATGATTACTAGATCATACTGCTTGGTTTGGGGCAGTTCTGGGCAGGATTAAGGGTGTTCCACCCTGGGTGTGAGTGCTATCCACCCTAAGGGTGAGTAGGCTGGATAAGATATAAGGGGTAGGAGGAGGGTCATGGGCTGCTTGTTCTCCTGTTGCATCTGCCTTCTGCCTGCCCTGCTTTGCCATGAACTCTCTCCCCTCTGTGATGCCATCCTGCCGTGGAGCCAGCCAACTATGGATTGAAAGCCAAACTGTGAGCTAAATAAACCTTTTCACCTTCAACTTTGGGTGTCAGGTAGTTCGTGTAACTAAGACACCTGCTAAAAATGATTATTTATACATGATCCCAATAATGAATGTAACTGTACTGTATACCTAAAATGTACCAAAAAACTCAATGAGGAAAAAAATGATTATTTAGTAGTTTAATCGATACAAAAAACAAGTTATAAAATGATATGTAGTTGATAGTATCCAGTGTTAAGGATTTGGATCAAAGGGAAGAAATCTTGGAAATACACTGGAAATTCCCTCATAGCAGAAGAAACAGACCCTGTAATAGAGCAGTTCTGTTCCTTGGTGCACATTTGTATCAAGAGACAGGTACAACAATGTTCAAGTAGCATTATTTATCATAGGTGAAACTGAAAACATTCCTAGTGTCCAATGGAGGTATAATGGTTAAACAGTGGTATCGGCATTCAGTAGAAAAATCCACGCCATAATCTGGGTGGCTCTCACACATACAACAGAGTGAAAGTATCCAGATTAAAAAAAAAAAATCCATGTTATTCTATTACATGAAAGTTTTAAAAACAAAAAAATATAGTGCCTAAGTATTCATACACAGGTGATAAAACTATGAATAAAGAAAAGGGGGATCAGAAAGTTAGGGTGGATGAAGAGGCATGCGGAGAGTTTGAGAGCTGGTAGCATTTTCTTCCAATGTGGGTGGTGGTTACGTTACTTGAGTATTAATCTGAATAGTAGGTTTATCTTTTGAACACTTTAATGGATATTGTACTTTATAATTTGAAAGATAACTTAATAGTCTAATTTTTATAAACTATACCCAAAAGTACATACAAAATTACACACAAAATTACACAAACATATATAAATTATGTGAATATATCTAACTATATTCATTTATATTTATCAATATTCAGAAAAATATTCTAAAAATTAAAACTAGTACTATTACACATTCAACAACAAAACCCTAATTTAAGTGGGCAAAGGAATTGAGCAGGACATCTCTTCAAAGAATATATATATGAGAACATTTTAAAAATCCCCAGATTACTCATTATAGAAATGCAAATCAAACAATGACATGCTACTTCATGCTCATTAGTTCAGTGACTTTATATATACACAAAAGAAAAAAAGTTGGCAAGGATGTGGAAAATTAGAATCCTTAGGCATTGCCAAAAAGCATATCCAATGGAGCAGCTGCGGCAAGCAGACAGCAGGGTGGTTCTTCAAAAAAATTACACAGGGACTTGCTCTATGACCCAGCAGTGCTGTACACAAGCATTTGTACAAGCACAGGCATTGTACAAGGTTCTTAGCAGCACTGCTTACAATGGCCCAAACAAAGCCAACTCAGGTGTACACCAACCAGTAAATGGACGAAGACCGTGTGAGGACTGAGCGTGGTGGTGGTGGCACACGCCTGTAATCCCCACACTCTGGGAGGCAGGAGGATCATCAATTCAAGCCCAGCATGGGTAACTTAGCAATGTAGCAAGAACCTGAAATAAAAAATAGAAAAGACCGGTGGTAGCTCTGTACAAAGGCCCTCAGATTCAGTCCCCAGGGCTGCCAAATGGAGGAAGGGAGGGAGGGAGAAAAGAGGGGGAGGATGAGAGAAAACATGAGATACACGTAGAAGATTTAAACCTGACCTGTCTATCAGTATAAAAATCAATTAAAAATTAATAAAAGATAACTGGAAGTCCTGAAACCAAAACTATTAGCAACAAGCTTAGGGAAAACACTTCAAGAAACTGGTACAAGGAATTATTTCCATAGTAGGACTCCAAAGGCATAGGAAACAAAGCAGAAACTGATAAATGTGATTATATCAAACAAAGAAGCTTCTGCACAGCAAAGGAAACAATAGAGTAAGAGATGACCTACAGAACGGGAGAAAATGAGCATTGATATTCAGAGAATAAAGGATCTCAAGAAACAAAAAAATCTCCCAAGTAAAATAGGTAAATGATCGGAATTGCCACTTTTCAAAAGAAGAAACACAAAACCCAGTAGCCCAGTAGCAAGAAAATGCAAACCAAGGCTACAGTGAGATAGCATCCTACCCAGGTAGAATGGCAATAACAAGTACAACGATAGTAATACAAACAGGAACAAATGCTGGCCAAGATGTAGAGAAAAAGTCACTAACACTGTTGTGGGAATGTAAACCAGTGTAGTCGTGACAGGTCTGAAAATAGAGCTACCATATAATGTCGCTCCTGTATAGCCAAAGAAAGCGAGACCAGCATATCGAGGAGACACCTATGTGCCCAAGTTCATTGTGGATTCACAGTAACTCAGATGTAATAGCCTAGGTGCTCATCAACAGACGAATGTGTGGAGAGATGTGGTGCATACAGCCCACGGAGTATCAGTCAGCCACAGAAAAGAGTGAGACCTCAGCGTTTGCAGCAAAGCGGATGGGGCATTATGTTGAGTGAAATGAGCCAGACACAGGAAGACAACAAGTACCTGTATGTTCTCCCTCATATGGGGAAGCTAAGAACAAACATCCAAGCTGAAAGTGAATAGTGATTATTAAGAGATTAGGGTGCAGGGGAAACAGAGAATGAAAAAGGCTGAATTGATCAATGCACACATGGAAATATCCCATCGAACTCCATTTTATAATAAGGATTAATGAAAACATTTTCAAAATGTATAGCAGGGTGAATGTAAAGCATTGCATATGTCAAAACAGAAGTGAGGATTTTGAATGTTCTCACCACACTGAAATGGCAAAGTTTACTCTGATGGATATGCCGATTTCCTCAAGGCACACAGATCAGAACCCCTCATCTGTACTTTATAAAGTTGAGCAGATATTGTGTGTTGATCGAGAAGGCAAAATTTTAAAATAGCCCAATCATTTTTAAAATGTGAGCTATACAATAGAGTATTATTCAGTCTTAAAAAGTAGTGCAAGAACAGGGATGAACTCAAAGGCATTGTTAAGTGAAATAAGCGAGGTACAAATGGGTTAATATTGTAGGATTCCACTTATTGGAGGTGCCCAGAACACTCAAATCCATAAAGATCAAGGAAGGCCAGTGGTCAGCAGGTGCTTGGAGTGAAGATCTGGAAGTCATTGTTTAACGGTGTGGAGGGCCAGCTTGGGGGCTACATCTATGGAGATGGAGGATACGACATTGTCTAATATTTTTTAGTGAGCAAATATTCCATTTATAATCAAATTCTGAAAAAACTTTTTTCAAAAAATTTCATCTGCCTTCCATAATGTAGTTCTGGAAAGAGTGGAGCATAGAATTTTTAAAGTATTATTCTAAGAATTTATATTTTAAGCCAACAACACATACAAATACAAATATGGACAAACTGGTATATAGGCAAAATTACCCGAGTCATTTCATGTATAAGAAGATGTGCGAGTAGCTCATTTGAGGACTCTCAATTATTTTGAGACCTGAAAAACTATATATTATAACCCCAAACCCCAGAAACATTGTCCTAGGGACTTTTAATGTGGGTAAACCCTATTTTTATAGCATTTTTCCACCAACACTAAAGAATCTGGACTAGACTGCCCAAAAATGAAGGGAACGGAGAAATCTCCACTAGGCCTGGACGGGTCCATCAGCTTCTGCTAGACTTCTTTCTTCATCGGTACAATAAAGGGGCTGGAGGAAGGAGGTAAAATCACTGAGCTTCTATGGTACTTAAAAAAAAAAAACAAAATGGCTACATAAAAATTAAAATTGCTTATTACACTCTAAACACAATTACAAGGAATTGTTATGAGAGCAAACAGTGCCACAGCAAAATTCCTTTAAAATTCAGAAATTGTGCATGTTGGCTAAAAATGTCACAGTTTAATCAAGTTGAGCTGTTTGGAACGTCCGTGCCCTAAAAGTTTATGCAGCATTGTCCATGGGTATGCAAATAATATAAGCCAAAGCATCTCTTCATAAAACCAGCACCGGCAGAACGGGGAAGGCATCTCTCTCTCGCTTGCTCTTATCCTTTAACTGTTCTCTCTCCACGTTCTTTCCTAGAAAAAACACTTAGCTTTGCACACGGATGTAATATTTTCGCTACACGAAAGACTCCGGTACACCTCCTCCCCCACAATTCGCTCCCCCCCCTTCCCTGTCCATCTCCTCTCCTCTCGGTTCTGTTTCTTTGCACTCTCCACATCCTGCCGTCATCTCTCCGGATACTCTTTCATCCACTGTGCTCTAATTTCTGTCTTCTATGTTGGGATGTGAAGAGAATTAGGGAAGGAGGGCCACATAATAAGAATCAGATGTTAGCTATTGTGGGGCAGGAAGGAAGCGCAGTTTAAACTAGGTCTGGATTCTCTGAGGCAGGCAGGAAAGAGTAAAACCCAATCCATTTGCTTTTCAGTTACCAAAAAGCAACTTTTCCTTCCTTATCTCCATCACTTCACATCGCAGGAGCAAAGATAAAAAGGAGTGGGGCACAGCAAACGAAGGCCTAAAACTTTTAATGTATTTGCCTCCTCTTTTTATATTTCCGACACTGTAAATTTTATCTTCATTTTCTAATTTATGGAACCAGTAAACACTAGATTCATAAATAAATTTAAGGGACAGTGTTTTCTTTTATAAAAATCCCTTTCTTGCTCAACACTTGCCTTTTCTGCTTTGTAAATGGGGGGTTTCAGGGTGGTGGATAGTGAGATAGGTTAAGGGACAGAGATAGGCCCGGTAAGAGAGAAGCAGGAACCTCTCTTTTCTAAATCCAACACAATAGTAGTTACTTACAGATGCTTTGCCACCTTGGTCTAATTTGGAAAAGATGACTCTAAAAGCACCATTTTCAGGATTATCAAAAGGGTGGCCCCATGCCAGGCACCATGGAAGGGAATGGAGCGGGCTTGGAGGAGATGTGCTTCGTGAAGTTGACTCAGCCACATATATAACCTTTGTCTGTGGCTGGCTCTTGGCTTATTGCTGAACAACTTCAAGTTCTGTGAAGTCAGGGATGTGTTCGCTTTCCTCATCCTTGATAGCCTCAGGTTAGAATAAAGCCCAGTCCAATAAATGTTGAGTGGATGAATAGGTAAAAAGATCTTTAATTAAATCACTAATTCCAAGAGAAAATTATAAAGGATAGTCCATATCTGGTGCTTACATCTTGATGATCTGCTTTGCTATTACAGGGCTGCAAATAAATGCTGCACCTGAAAAGGACTGCACAGGCGCTAATCTGGCCTCCTCATGTGAAAGGTGGCGAGCACCAGGCCTAGCTTCCTAAATGGCAAGAGAGCAGAGATTCTTCACTAAGAACAGAGGTTCAACGCTTTCATTCTAGTCCATCTTGATGTTGGGAGGACGATCACAGTAATAAATGGAGCTTTATTTTAAATCTGTATTTATATCTGACTGATAGTTTGTCTTGACATCTTTCCATGTGTAACAGCAACTGTTGCAGCTGAACGTGGTACTGTCAAAATCCATGCCATATTATGCATACACAAAAATATAAGAACTCTTCAATCCACAAGCAGAGAAAGCTGCGACACACGATGGCAGCTAGATAGGGCCAAGTAATTTCGTATCTTTTGATTCCTACTCTGAACAGTTTTCATTGCAGATAACAGGAAATTACTCATTGTAGATAATGTCAAGCTCAAAGCAAAACAGAAGATTAAATAAGATAATCTACACTGCATAGTGATAGACATTTCTAGCCATTTTAAAGATAGAAGAAGTCAAATGAGGAACTGCCAGGGTGTTTAAATGTTTGACCATCGAAGCTAAATTATTTATTGTATTTCATAATTTTAATTTCCAGCATAGTAAAGACTCTTATATTTATTAGAAGTTTGCATGCTGACACATATTTCCTGAGATAAACTTAGTCTTAAAAATGAGTTTTAAAGAGCATAAGAACAGGCATTTAAAAAATGCACATTCTACATGAAATTATTTAGTTAGCATAGAATATTTTTACTTTCCTATAATAATCATTTAGCCAGCACATTATTCCTATGAACATTAAATAGCTTAAGTTAAATTCTACAGATTATATAACACATGGCCTATTATGACATAATCTGCTATGATACCTATTATATACTATATAAATTTATATTTATACATTTTCAAAAGCCAATTACAGACAAAACAAATAAAACCCCAAGGAATGCAAGTGCTAAAACAGGTAAAACCAAATAAACCATCTCAGCCTAAAATAAATGTACCAACACTTCCAAGAATTTAAAGCCATGGATTTTATAACAATACATAGTCCTAGTTTTCATGGATTTCATCCTGGTGAAGTGACCCAATTGTTAAAATCTATTTGTAACCTGTGCTAGTCAGCATTCTGTTACTATAATAAATACCTGTGACAATCAACTTACAAAGGAAAAAGAGTTTATTTTGGCTCATGGGTTTAGAGAATTTAGTCCACAATCAGTTGATCTTATTACTTTGGTCCTCAGCAGCTCATCGTGGCTGGAGAATGTGGAGAGCAAAACTGCTCATCTCATGGCCAGGAAGTGAAGGAGAAGGAGAAGGGGAAGGGCCTGGGATCAAAGGTGGCCCCTAGAGATCTGAAGATGTCGCAGGAGGCCACACCTCATAAAGGTTCTACTGCCTCCCGATAGCGCCGTGTCTGGGGACCAAGCCTTCAACATATGAGACATTCCAGATCCAAACTAAAACCCTGAGATCAGTGCTAGTACAATCATGTATAGACACACACCAAGTGGCAAAAATTTGAGTTGCCAGACAGTATTCCTAGCCAAAATCAAAGGATGAAATGCTGTGCCTTCTTTAAGTTTTCCTGTGGTAAACACATGTCCTTCTTGCAGTTTACTTAGCATCATATTTTCACATTTTGGGGATTTTCTGATGACTTCAGTGACATGGACCCTGCACATCGTGCTGACGAGCTGCCTTGAGTTCTTAAGTACAAGGAGGTGGTGCTGTACTATCTGTCCCTTATAAGCTTCTTCCAGGCATGAATTACAGTTCGGTTGGCCATGAGTCCCATGTGAATGAATCAATAATGTGCACTACATATAGCATATGGGGTCAGCTTTCTTGTTGCTGGGACAAAACTCGCTGACACAACTTGAATGGGGAGAGGTTTCTTCAGCTCAGTTTCAGAGAGTTCAGTCTATGGTTAGCCAGTTGTGTTACTTTTCTCATCGCTGAGACAAAATACTCGACTCTCAAAGTTACGGGGGAAAGGGTTTACTTAGCTCACAGTTTGGAGAAGTTTCAAAGCAAAGTGGCACATGGCAGTGGGTATTGCAGAGGAGAAACAGTTCATGACAACCATGTGGCAGCGGCAGCAAAAGCAATGAGACACCTTAACAGCGTCTTCCTGCCCCTTCATCCTAGGGCCCTTCGGCCTAGCTCCACCATGAGTCAGTCACACATTCTAGATTCAGCCACCTCTGGAAAAGCTCGAGGCTTTGGGGGGACATCTAAACACATCCATTAACACTGGATCCAGGAAGAAGCATCATGGTGGAAGAATGTGGTTGAGCAAAGCAGGAAGCTGAGCACAGGGAACAGCACCAGCAAGAGACCTACCCTCCAAAAGCAGGTACCCAGTCAGCCACTTCCAACTAGGCTCCACCTCCTAATAGCACATCCAGCCGTAAACTTGAGTACAACACCCCCAGGAATGTCTTAATTCAGTCAGGTTGGGTGCTAATCCACTGAAACACACTTAACAAGGTTATGTGTTGATTGGTTGGCAGTTATGGGACCAGCAGCTCACAGAAACCCAACCCTGGGAATAATGGTTCAATATTTGCCAAGGTATTTGTGACGACTTTATGCAACAAGACATGAATAAGTGGAGAGAAAATGCCAAAATAACACAATGTGATTTTCACAATTTCTTTACCATAATGTTATAGTTTGCATCACTTCAGAAAGGAAACGAAGATCACTCCCTAACACAAGAAATAAATATATTTTAGTTCTTCAAAATTATACAAAGTTTTAAGTCTCTGGAAGTTTAGGGAAATGACAGCAAAAATAGGTGGTATATCCCATGAATCTCTTGCCTCCACTGTGACCCCCGCTTAATGGACACACCAAAGACTTCTGTGGGACATTCCAATTTCCAATTCCATGAAACACTGACCTGTGAAGCCCTGGACACCCTGCTCAAAATCTGGATGACTGTGTGTTCTGTGGTTTCCCTAATGGTTGATCTTTGGGGGTTTCTGCCCTGTGCTTCATTCAGTTAGCCCAGGATTCTTAGGAGTCACATAATGGGTCTTCCATGGTAGGAGAAATTTCTTGTCTGAATCTCCTTATCTATGCCTAAGTAAGAGACTTGGTAAAGAACCTAACAAATATTTCAGCTTTAACCAAAACAAGGCAATTCTTGGTCTCTACAGGTTGCTGAAGCCAGGATCATTTAAAGTTCTTTTCATGAAATTTAGACCTCCAAGAAATAAACATTATTTACTGTTGAAGTTTCAAATCAAGTAGATTAAAAAGTGAATTTTCAGGGCTGGGTATCTAGCTAAGTGGTGCCCACACCTGCCTCCCAAAAGCACAAGGTCCTGATTTAGATCCCTAGTACAAAAAAAAAAAAAAAAAAAGAAAGAAAAAAAACAAACCTATGCAAGCTTGGGCCAGTTAAATTAGGGAGTTCTAAATGTAGTAAGTCAGAAACCACAAATGTGTTAAATTATCAAGATTATCAACAAATCTCTTTAGTACAATAAATAATTTTAGTTTAATTTATTTCCTTTGTTTCAAACAGAAACAAAACATATTCCTAAAAATAAACTAAAGGAAATGAAAACAATTTAGGAATCTGATTCAGATACAGAAAATACAGATCCTCTCTTGAATATACTTCATATTAAGAAAGTCTGAATCTGTTATGAATATAAACTAATGAAAGTAATTTTCATATAGGGCTTATAGAAACAGGCCCTGCTACTTTAAAGGCCCACCGTGTACTACTGTTTGTTTAAATCTGAAAAACACATCTGGGAGTATAAGGGGTCAGTGATGGGCTGAGGCCAGATTTGGGGTAAAAGGGACAATTCTGATATTGCCAGAGAAATCGGTAGCTCATACAAGGAGAGAATCCAGTGAGGCTTAGGAGGAGGGGGCAGGAATCCCACAGGGAGGGGCCGAGGACAAGGACTCCGCTCTACTTCAGTCTGACTTTCCGAAGGTCTCCTCTCTGCCTTGAAGCCCTCTCTCCTAGCACTCTGGTTCTCATCTTATTTCTCCGACCACCCTTTTTGGTTCTTGTACCTTTCAAACTGACCTTTGTATCTATTCTGTGCTGGTTTTCTGACCTTGATGTCCCACTGTGCACTAGAGACTTCTTGGCAGCTTATCAACACTTAAAATTCAACGTGTGGAAAGCAGAAACGTATCTGCTGCTCAGCCTGCTCCTTTCTCTAGGCCGTGACATTGGTTCAGGGCAGCCACAGTTCTATTTCAGAGTTCAGTTCTCACTCCGCTCTCCCTCTTGCCATCTCTTGTCTCTCATCAGATTCCGTGGCTTCCATCTGTCCATGACCGTGAGGTCTGTACGTCCTCTACCTGCCCTCCTGCTCCCCAGTGGTTCACCTCTTACCTAGGGCCTGAGGCTACACGAACACCTCTCCCCACGACACCGTTCCCTATTGGTTTCTAGCAGAATCACTCCTAAAATTAGTCCTGGATGCATGTGCGGTGGGGAGTATTTCCTTGCTCGACAGCTTTCAGCACTGATTCAGGCACCAGGCTCTCCAAAACAGGGCTCCAGTGTATCACAAGAGAAAAGACGTGGACTTCGGAGTCAGACCCAAGTTCAGATTCCAGTGCTGGCTCTTCACAGCCGTGGGGCCACAGGTAGGTCGTTTATTGCTTTGAACTCTTTCCTGGCAGGTTGTAAGTGCAGAGATGGGAGGAAGCAGGGAGGTGATGTTAGGAAAACTTCTCACAAGGCTCTGCCCACATGGATTATGGACTCACACGTGGGCTGAGCACTTTCACGTGGTGGCCACATAATGTGTCTCGTAGTCAAGGACCAATGAGTTTTTTAAATGGAGAACCTGAGGATCACTCATCAGGGTCAGTGAAACTGCAGCAGTCTTCTTACACACTGGGGAATTTTCAGCAAAGCTGAAGAGAGGGAGCCAGTTCCCAAAGGGACACAGGCTTTTTAGGTGGAACTCATGCCATTCGACCTCCACTCACTGGGGTGGAGCGGCTCCAGAATCTAAGCTGCAGCGCTTAGAAAGCAAATCCCTGACTCAGATGCATGAACCAAGAGTCCACTGCAAGAAGTCAGACGGCTACACTTTTGTTAAGACTTGAAACTTTTAAAGTGCTTAGGATTTCATTTGAGAGTCCAATATGAAGAAAGCACAAGATCCTGGATGCCCCTTTTCTAAGGAAGGAAAAAAGATTTTTGGTGCTTTGCTCATGGGTGTAGCTCAATTACCTAGGATAGCATCTTGCATGTAGGAGGTGCTTAATTAAAATGATTAAAGAGGGCTGGGGACTTGGCTCAGTGGTTCCACACTGCCTGCCTCACAAGCGCAAGGGCCCAAGTTCAAACCCTGGTACCAAATATTGGATGCCCCTTTTCTAAGGAAGGAAAAAAGATTTTTGGTGCTTTGCTCATGGGTGTAGCTCAATTACCTAGGATAGCATCTTGCATGTAGGAGGTGCTTAATTAAAATGATTAAAGAGGGCTGGGGACTTGGCTCAGTGGTTCCACACTGCCTGCCTCACAAGCGCAAGGGCCCAAGTTCAAACCCTGGTACCAAATATATACAACAACAAGGTCCAGGGATTTAGCTCAGTG
>NW_022900916.1:7748042-7749841 GCF_012274545.1 Fukomys damarensis
ATATATATATATATACCTGGTACCAAATATATACATATGAAGAAAATGATTAGAGACTAAGGGGGTGGCATGCATTTTCTATATGCCCCAGAGTGAAGAATACAGATGGTTCTTGATACATACAGGATGGGGAAAACACTGGTTTATAAACCTTGCTTCTCAAAAGTATTTGTAATGTACCAGAATCAACATCATTGCCATGTATTTCTACTCTATAATAGTTTATCGCCATTCTCTTTCCTTTTTAAATTATCTAATCATGTATTTAATTTTTCCCATCCCAACACAGGGTTGTTAGGCATAAAGTGAGCAGGGCAAAATGAATTATTTTTATCTGGAGTTTTAAAAAAACCTGCATCTAACGTTGGTTTGATACACTGAGCGGAATGAAGGGAAGAAACGGTCTTTTGGAAGGTTGGAAGAAGATGGAGGGCAAGGAGCATGAGGTGTGTAGGACATGTTTGACAGGTTTGTTTGAAAAGAACGTTCCGTTTATACACCGCACCCCCCCAGCCCTATTCCTGGATGAAGGGAGCACAGCTGAACCCTCTCCCAGACAGAAAGAAGGGCTCAGGAAAGGGATGGCTCTCTCTACAGTGGGAGGGAGCCGGGATGGGGACCCCAGCCTCCCCGAATTCAGGATAGAGGACAGGAAGTGGAGAGTAGGGAAGTTCAGCTGTCACGAAGTGGGGCGGGGTGTGGGGGGAATACAGGAAAGTCAAGGAAACCAAGACAAAGAAATAAATGTTCCAGATAGATTACAGAGTGCCTTCACTAATAGTTTAAAAATCCATGTGGGCCATTTAAAAATTTTTAAAGTAATAAAATCCTTTTTAATTTTTTCAAAATTGGTTATGCAGATTGGCAGCTCCCCACGTGCGCACAAAACTTTTCGACCCTTTTCACCCCATGCCCTTCTCTTTCCCCCTCCTCAGTAGTTTCTCATTATGGGGGGTGTCTGTGCATACACTGCTATACTGAAGCTCTTAAAAATAAATCTGACGAGACCAGTCCGCACTACGCGGAGAGGAGGTGGTTTGTCCGAGCGAAGCCGCTCCCCGTCCTTGGCCGCACTCCGAACAGTTGGAAAGCCCCTGTCCTGAGGCAGGTGTGACTGGGCCAGGGACACTCCGCGGGGAGTCGGAAACAGGGCAGAGGGGGCAGGCCGTGCCACACAGACATCGGGAAGCACAGACAAGATGCTCTTTTAAAGGACTCCCACCACGGACCCACGGTCCGATAGGCAGGCTGTGCTGAGGGTCAGGAGGGAAAGCAGCGCTCTTGTGTCCTTCCTACTCGATTTCCTCCTTTTCCAAAGAGATCGAGCAGAAGCGTATTGCAGAGTTGGACAACTTCCCCTTCTCTTCAGAAACGTCTAAAAGGCTCAAGTTGTCCCGCCGCGGCCCAGCGTTAGGTCCTCAGTGCCCCATTCCAGCAAGGGAAAGGGGCCCCTCGCTCCCACTTTAACAGTTCTGTTCTTCAGACAGCTTGGCAACTAGCAAGTAATTTATCTTTTAAAATCGCCTCCCCACACAAACTGGGTAGAATTATACGGTTTGCTTCAGAAACAACAAATATATTTGAAACGAAAGACTTCCAGTGCTCTATAAACATCACGACCGTGAACCTCAGTGCGTATGGGCGTCCGACCCACCGCCACAGCTCCGGACGCCCGCTTCTGTTCTCCGCAGACAAGGGCTGGCTCAGTAGCCAGGCTGGCCTCGAACTCGGCGCAGTGCGCGGGCGGCGCTCGGGTCGGAGCGGGGGAGTAGGAGCGGGAACCCCGGCCCCTCGCCTGC
>NW_022900916.1:7750167-7757060 GCF_012274545.1 Fukomys damarensis
CCCGGGCCCCTCGGCAGGCTCGAGGAGGGGTTCAAGGAGGTCCAGACCCTCAAGGACGCCGTGGCCACCCTGCAGAAGTCCTGCCAGGACTGCAGGTTGCAGGCTGACGAGCACCGAGACGCCCCGTTGCCCCCCAGCCCGGGATCCCCGGGGGAGGACGGCCACCTCCGCGTGCAGGACCTGGAGAGCCAGGTGCACGAGCTGTCCTCCCAGCTGAAGGGCGCCCGCGAGGAGATCGACGTGCTCCACCGACGCCTGGAGAAGCTGAACCTTGTGAACATGAACAACATCGAGAACTACGTCGACAGCAAAGTGGCCAACCTGACCGTTGTGGTCAACAGTTTGGACGGGAAGTGCTCATCCCAGTGCCCCAGCCAAGAACAGATCCAGTCCCGGCCCGGTATGTGGAACAATGTCTCCTTATCATTTGTTCTATAAACATTAACCAGAGCAAGTTAAACACATGATGGGTTAAGCAAATAAGCCTTTTATTGGTTAGAGTTGTCCAGGAAAAACAACTGTCTTCTCAGAGGTGACCACAGAGGTGCTAAAGGACGTAGCTGCGGAAGTCACCATTAGCTTTGCAGCCATTAGGAAGCACTTTGAATTTCAAGACCTCACTTGGCTAACGCTAGACGTACACACAAGCAGCGGCAGAGAGAGGATTTCCTTATGGCTTAGTGCATTTACAGAGTACTTTTTCTCTCTTCCCTGAAGTGTTTAAAAACAGATAAGGCAATTGTTTGCAGTTGTACTTTGTTGGAATCAGTTTTTCTTATGGTTGGCAGACTGCCACTTCTCAGGTAGCAACAAGTGGTCTTTGCAAGATTTGAGCAAGTAATTTGCTAAATAATCATAATCTCAAATACCTGGTGAAAACAGATCACATAGTTGGAATAAAAGCTGCTTTGTGTGTATGCATGCGTGTGTGCAAAACCTTTTGCTTTGAGACCTAGTGGCACAAAAATGTTTTAAGTGGAGAATTTTGGCATGCCTCTGGGGGAAGACGACATTCTTAGCTTTTTACCTTACGCTAGCATTCACACACATAAAAATGGAACCCAGATTACTGAAGTTTAAGACACAAATATTAAAGACTACAGACCTAATGCCTCCTCTGCCCACATGCTACAGGGACCACCGGTCCTTCCTCTTGGCTCCTGGAATCACTGTGGCAGTTACCCTTGGGAAAGCCATTTTGGTCTTAGGGCCTCTGCTTCCCAACAGTGAGGCTGAGGGATGAGGCAGAGGGTGCTGGTTGAACACTGGATCCCAGGTATGCCCCATTCCCGGGGAGCTGTTGACGGCAGGAAGTCACGTTTTCAAGGATCACTGTTGCCAATACTCCTGGGGCAGCTCATATCTGCCTGTCCCCTGCGTGGTGCAGACAGGTTCATGGCTTAGGTGACCCTGCATGACAACTGTAATGACATGAACAATGTCTGCTATTCTTTTTCCTCCTGATAGTTTTGGGGGGAAATTTTGAATTTGAGTTCTAGATACACAAATAGATTTTTGTGCCTTAGAATATCTTCTATTAAGCTTATCCGTCGCTGTTTATAAATATCTGGCACTAAGTGTCTCTTTGATTTCTACAAAACCCCCGTTAATTGATGATGCTTAACCTGAACATAATCACTCGTTTCTTTCTTAGAAACAAATATGTGTAATACTGGCTGAATACTCCCTTCCTGGATAATAAATGTAGAATATTGGTATACTGTTGAAAAGACACTTTTCATTCGAGTTTCTTTAGAGTTGTCAAGTAAAAATAAATGCAGATCTATGACGACTGGGGCTGTACCACCCAACTTTCATACGTTGCTTGGAGCATATTCTATAAAGCACCTAATGTGGAAGCCATAGGCAACTTCAGGTTAAAGGAAACAAGCAAGGCTTCTGCTGTGTGCCTAGAATGTGCATCTAAAGAACTTCAATCTCATACCTGGGAAAACATTGCATAGTTGGAATAAAAGCTGCTGCTTCATGTGTGTGTGTGTGCACACGTGTGTGTGTAAAACCTTTTGCTTTGAGACCTAGTGGCACAGAAATGTTTTAAGTGGAGAATTTTGGGATGCCTCTAGGGGGAGGAAGACACTCTTAGGAGGGCATCTAGGAGGGCGACTGGTGTCAGAATTTTAGGCTGAGGGATGCAGTGATTATGAGAAGAACCTCTGCGGCCACCCAGATCCTAGTCCGGTCCTAGCTCTGCCCCTCCGCACTTGTGTGAACTTGGGGAAAAACCACTGACCCAAGTTTGGGCCTGAATATCCTCACCAGCAAACTGGCAAAACACCTGCACCGTAAGATAGACCGTTGAAGCCATTACCGGTCTTTAGCAGGGAGCCCAGAACATTAAACAGCACTTTTACTTATCTTTTCTTGTTGCCATTTGTAGTCATTACCAATCAAGGGTATGTTAGAGGCCTCTCCACTTTGTAACACTGGCCCGTGTCCTGAGGCTTCCATGACCATTTCCTAACCAGATGTGGGCAAGTGTAGCAGGAAGAGCAGGTCTCCATCAGAGCCCTTCATTAAATGATCAGACTGCCTTTGAGTACATAAAGACTTCGAGAGACCCATGCGTTTCATGAGCAAAACCCAATTCTTTCTTTTCCTCCCTTCAGTTCAACATCTGATATACAAAGACTGTTCCGACTACTACATAATAGGCAGAAGAAGCAGCGAGACCTACAGAGTCACACCGGATCCCAAAAACAGCAGCTTTGAGGTGTTCTGTGACATGGAGACACTGGGCGGGGGCTGGACAGTGCTGCAGGCGCGGCTGGATGGCAGCACCAACTTCACCAGGAGCTGGCGAGAGTACAAGGCAGGCTTTGGGAACCTCCGGCGTGAGTTCTGGCTGGGAAATGATAAGATTCACCTCCTGACCAAGAGCAAGGAGATGATCCTGAGAATAGATCTTGAAGACTTCAGTGGTGTCAAGCTGTACGCTGTGTATGACCAGTTTTACGTGGCTAACGAATTTCTCAAGTACCGTCTACACGTCGGCAATTACAATGGCACCGCCGGGGACGCCCTGCGTTTCAGTAAACACTACAACCATGACCTGAAGTTCTTCACCACCCCGGACAGAGACAATGACCGCTACCCCTCCGGGAACTGCGGGCTGTACTACAGCTCGGGCTGGTGGTTTGATGCTTGTCTTTCCGCAAACTTAAATGGCAAATACTATCACCAGAAATACAGAGGGGTCCGAAATGGGATTTTCTGGGGCACCTGGCCTGGGATGGGGGAGGCACAGCCTGGTGGCTACAAGTCCTCCTTCAAAAGGGTCACAATGATGATTAGACCCAGGCACTTTAAGCCTTAACACCGGTGCTCATTTCTCCAGCATTTACGTCTAATAGCATGATCCACACCTTAGGTGCTTTGCAGTGTGCCTTCTTTCAGATTCCTTCTCCACAGCCAGCAAGTCTTTGAGCATAGGTCATGTGCTCCCTGGCACTTGAAGTAAACCTGAAGATATTCATTTTAAAGACTCCTCTCTGTTGCTGTTAGCCAGTGGATGCTTATAAGCAATGGAAATATTAGAGTCTATTTATAAGCCCTTTGGCTTTCTATTAATTAGAAAGTTCTTTATTATTTGTTCTACTTTCTATTATAAAAATTGATTCTTCAGCATGCTAGAACCTACACAAAGCCGTCTCCATTTCGGCCGTGGTTAAACATGCACATTTGAAAATAGATAACTCTTTTCAGGCTAAAAATGTTTATTTGTATATGTGTCTTAATACTGCAATTTTATTCTGAGATACTCACTCAAATTCATTGCATTTATTTTGGGCCGAGACCACCTTACAGTATTTTAGTTTGCAAATAAAGGAAAATCATATGTAATTAAGCTTGTTCAACACTCACGGAATTTAAAAAATACGTCATTTTTCTGTCATTTATCTGGTACATTTTTAACATTGTAAATTGTGGTAGCATAACGTCACCAACAAAAATATTCAGAAAATAATGTAATCTTGAAAACTGCTTTAAAGTACTTAATCGCCTATAACTTGTTGGGTATCTGATTGTAAAAACCACTTTAAACATAAAAATGTATCTTTCCTTGGCTCGGTTTATAGAATAGTTAATTTGAGATTGCTCACTACTGTGCTAGACTACTAGTCACTTTTACTTTTTAGGGTAGAAATAGTTGGAGAAAGCAGCATTTATTTATACTTTGAAGGCCAATTTTTTACCCAGAGCCTTAATAGCATTGAGTAATACACATGATAGGAAGCCAAGTTTTCTAGAACAAATGAAAACATTTGAAATATATTAAAAGTAGCTCAATATTATATATTTCAATCCTAATGGATTTCTTATTTTACTATCAGAAATTCAAAGATAGGTATTTACTTTTTTAACCAAATGAAGGTACCTGGAAATTTTATAATTTGCTAATTCTGAAATGCTAATATTGTATTGAAATGATTATTAAAAACATTTAATATCACAAGAAGTATTGTTTCAGAAAGAACAGTATTCTGTACAGTTTTTTTGTTTTGCTTTGTTTTTGGTACTGGGGATCAAACTCAGGACCTTGCACTTTCCAGACAGGTCCAGTGCCAGAGCTAAATCCTCAACCCTATTCTGTAGTTTTTAAATGCTCTCAATTTGAAAATTTGAAGTAGCTCATCATACTATAATAATGAGTCGTAGCAACAAGTTTGATCTTTAATTTCTAGTGAATATTTCTAATATATAGTGACCAAGTTTTCAAAATATATTCAAAAAGATGCATTTTTGCCTGTGTTTTGAAAATGATTAAGGGACTGGGCATTGTAGTGCACCCCTATAATCCCAGCACTGGGGAGGCTGAAGCAGGAGGACTGCCGTGAGTTAGAGGCCAACCTGCGCTACACTGAGTTCAAGGCCAGCATGAACTACCTAGTGAGACCCTGTCTCATCTCAAAAACAAAATTATAAAAAGGTGAGTAAGGAGAAGTTTTAGGTAACTATATATTCAAATATTAAATCCTTTAGAAAAGCTTAAGAAGCCAGATAGTCTTTCAAAAATGATTAACACAAGGTTTTCACGAAACTATTATACAAAATAAGTTATTAGGAATATTAAAATATTAGAATAAGTCCAAGAAGAATTAAATGATTAAAATGTAAAATACAGATTTCAAGCCTGTCTATCAGTGGGATACTAAATGTCAATGATAAACCAATTCTGTTTCTCTTCTTTGCTTTTAAAAAGACTAAGGTTGTGATATCACACAATGTATTGGTGTCAGATAAAGGCATATATGTACTAAGCATAGTTACTAATACATATAAGTTTAAATTTCTGTAGTCACAAAATATAGTTCTAAAGAAACATTGCGTATAGAAAGAGTGCCTATTGATTTTAATGGGAACTAGGCAGCTTTTCAGGAGAATTTGGCAAATCATTATGTGAATACTTTGTCTTTGCACATTATTTCAAAGGATCAAAATTTTATTTTCTATTATATACTTTTAATACTCTTTCCTAATTCCTTAACACTGAAATTTCTTTTTGGAATCATTTCCTGTCTTTCATTATAAAATATATTCTAGACTTTGGTAATCTTTAACATGTTGACAGCAGGTTGTATGTGAAGGGCCTTTTGCCTTAACTATTACTAATGTATGATAATGTTCATAAATGTAGGCTGTTTACAAATATACTTTAAGTGTCTTGATTTTATTTTAATTACAACCTCATTTCTAAAAGTTAGCATTTTTAAAAAATGTTGAAACAGTCAGAAATTCAAAGTAGAATTGATTCGCCTATCACTGAGGGGGGGATCAAATTTTACCCAGAAGGAGTGAGAGTAACGCTGCAAATGGATGGTTGGCACGTGCATCTGGCTTTGTTTTGTTTCCAGTACTGGGGAGTTGAAGCCAGGGCCTGTGCACTGAGCTACATTCCTAGCCCTTTTTAATTTATTTTGAGATGGTTCCAAGTTTCTCAAACAGGTCTCAGATTTGCAATCCTTCCGTTTCAGGGTCCCAGAATACTGGGATTGCATCCTAGCTACCCAAGAAAAGGTTTTCAAGGTAAAAGGGATGGGTAATGTCATTGCAATAACCTCTTAAGTTTCCTTTTATGTGTACTTAGGGTTGTTTGGGTTTTTACAACCTTGTAAAGTAAGTTTTAAAAGTTCACACCTATTCTACGTAGAAACTTGGTAAAACAATATCCATGTTTGCTTGTTTGAAAGTGGTATGAATTTTACCTAACGTAGACAATGTCTGAGTCTTTGAAGATGTTAATGGTACCATTTCATTAATAGGAAGAAGCGGGCAAATAGAGGAACACCGGTATCTCCTTTCCCTCCAGAATATTGTGAACACATTTGCAACGTGAAGTTTTCAAGTTCATTTTGTGTCATTCAGCTCCATCGCCTCCTTCCCACTGTTACTGTTCCTGACACGGCTGAGCTCTTGTGATTTCCTTGGGATAAGCTACTACTTCCTGCGGCAGCCTGACCTCCCTCAGTCATTTTCCATACCGCTGTCAGATTACTGAGAAATACACTTCTAATACTTTTCTGTCCTGCTTAGAACTTCCAACAGCCCCTCACTTCCTGTAAGATACATTCCAGCTTGCAGTCCCCTTCAGGAACCGATTTCTGCCTAAGCACCCAGCGCCTCGCCGTGCAGGACCAAGTCTCATGTTTTTACTGCTCTGCAGACTGCCCGAGTCTAGATACAATGCCGTCCTTGCTACCCCTGGGTCTTGCCAGGCTTCCAAGTTTGCATTTCCACCCCACCATTTGCAAGTTGCGTGATCATACTCGTCACTTAAACTCCATGTTCTTTGGTCCCGTCAATTGCAACGCAGGGTAATCTGGTAGATTTCCCGGGAGGATTAAGTGAGCTAACAGAGCACCTAAAGCATACAT
>NW_022900916.1:7757103-7784062 GCF_012274545.1 Fukomys damarensis
TGGTTTTTCGAGTCCAGGCGTCTTCCCCACCTGAGTCCCACCCAACCCACCCAATCCACACAGCTAGCTTTGTTTCAGGACCTAAATCTGCTACTTTGCCCCCCACCCCACAAGGCAGGCAGAGAAGGACGAATAACAAAGAAGCGGAGCCAGATTAACAGGAAGGCATTCCTGGAAGCTCTATGGCTCTTAGTGGGAAGAGAAGCACCTGCCTCCTCTTGCCTTTATTCACCCAAACACGGGCACAAGCAATCAACTTAACACAAGATTCACCTGCTTTCCAATAGGCTGTTAGTCCATGCTCAGGTAAACAACTGAACCTCAGCTGTCTTAAGTTTTCCCTAGAATCTGCACTATGCAAGTGCCCGAGGGCAGCCTTTCTCTGTGCTCACAGGGGAGGACAGTTAAGCTTGGGTTCTCCTCTAATCTCTGAGAAACAGTTGGTTTCTTTTGCTATCATCCCGACTACTTCTCTCTTCTGTGCGGTATTCCCTGATGACACTAGTTTGGGTTCGCACCTTTCATTTTTGATTCTGCACTCTCCTGTGTATTCCTTATTGCGCATGATTCAGAAACTGTCTAGATTTTACCCTGTGTATTTGGATAGAAGTAAAGTGGATTTGAGACCAAAGTATTGTTAGAGTGGTTTCATACTACTTACACTATAATTTGGAAATGAATTTTCTTCATACAAAAATACCGGAATTAAAAAAAATTAAACATTATACAAAAGACCTCTTTGCAAACCACCTTCACTTCCAGTGCCCCCTTCTCCCCAGAGGCAACAAGCCAACTCTAATTTCACTCTGCTTTGCCAAGTTGCAACACCTACATAGCCTCTCCAGGTCTCTCTTGTTTATTGATTAGAAATCGCTGAAAAGAAGAGGAAATGGGTGCATTTGGGGAACTGGAGTACCCTGAACCTCAAATGTGACCTGTGACCCAGCTTCCTTTAGTGCTTGACGTGGTCTCACCCAACCTTTGATGAGGCTCTTCCTGCCCTGCTGGGAGACGCTGCTGTTTTCTCTCCGTAAGAAATGCTCTTAATTCTCCTTCAGACTCCCTTCATCCCACTGATCTGAATGCACAAATCTGGAGTGAGAGCGCGTCCTGATACCAAGTATAAAGCCAGTTTAGAGGGGGAGACTCTTGCTAATTTTTATCAGCAGAAGGCTAGGGGAGATGTTGGACAAATTCTGAGGCTGCTTGACTAAGGAAGAAGAGATAATTTGTGATGTCACTGAATTTAGTAATAGTTATATTTAAGAGAATGCAGATGTGTTTGGCTCTACTAGTTTCTTAACTAATTCATGTTAACTAACTCATGTTAATTAGCTCATATTAATTAACACAAAAGCCTGAAATATCTTAAAACTCAAAGACTTTTAGAGGTAGGAAATCCAGGGTAGAGTTAGCCTTAATTCTTTCAGTGAATACTTAGAACAGACACCATGTGCAGAAGTTTTCTAGGAGGCTGGAGACAATATCAGTGACCGATACAGACCAAAATCCACCCAAGTTTACACGGTATCAGAGCAGGCAACTGCATATGTGATAAATGCAGTGAAAAATGAAGCAGGGCTTTATTTCCACAGAGAGTGAAAGAAAGGAGAGCCCAAGCCAAGTGATACCAGAAGGGTGTTCCAAACCAAAGGAGCATGGGGGTGAAAGTCTGGCGCCTGTAGAGTGGTTGGCAGACTTGAGGGCTGGCAAAGAGGCTGATGTGGAAAAAGCAGAAAGGCCTGGCTGGTGGGTGTAGGAGGTGAGATCAGAGAGAGATTGGGGGTGCTCCAGATAAACAGGGGTGGGGTGGGATCACATAGGCCTTGTAAGCCACAGTCAGGATTGTGCCTCGGAGTCTGGCCATGTAAGAGACATGAAGGGCTTGGGTAGCAGAGGGAAAAGATCCCACCCAGTTTACGAGGTTCACACTTGTTGCTGAATATGGGGAGGTTTCCCTCGGATGACAGATATGCACATCCATATACAAACACGCATGTTGAATGGTGCCTACATGGATCTTGGTGAGAGGTGGAAGCATGCACCACTGTGGGTGAAGAAAAGCGCATTGATTTTGAAGGCAGACTGACAAAATTTGGGGATCAGAGAGATCAGCAGTGCATAATACAAACATTAGAAGCACCACAGATTTCAGCCCAGTGAAGATAGATCTGCCACCAACTGAAATGAGGACAGGGCAGACCTTGATTGCCATTGGAACAATCCTTACTCTAGATTATTTCAAGTTTAGATTTGCTCTTCCTTGCTTCTGCCAGCAACACTTTTTTGGTGAGTTGTGGTGTATCTCAGGAACCATTATGGTATAGCAACATTCTTTTGTTGACTTGCTGGGATATCTTAAAAACAAAACAAAACAAAACAAAGCAAAAACCTCTATGTATTCTACAAAATGCTGCTTTTGACTTCAGAAGCCATGGCACAGTTCAGTGACCTTTGCGGCCTGGATCCTGCCCTTCTGGGAGGCACCACCTGGGGACACGAAGGTCTTGCTCTACAGGATACATCATGTGTAGATCTATGTGCATCTATGCACACAGGAGCAGAAGAAACACGAGAGGCCACAGAGCCAGAGACTTTCAAATTTCTAATAGCATATTGTCCAGTTTGAAGAACCATGGATGGATATTTAATGAACTACAATCATTAAGTTAGTAGTTTGCTATTATTTTAAACTTTCAGCACAGATTGGTTTTATTCTCTTTCTCTTAGGTAGGTTAATGACTTTCAACTTCATTTCTGTCACAAATGTTTTCCAAAAGTTAGCCATATTAAAGATAACCTAATCTTTTATTTCTGGTAGTTCTCAAAGTATAAATGAACTTGACTAGCAGTTTTCCTCTGAATGTTCCAGCTTCGGTTGGAGATGGCTGTTACCCTCTGCATATGGGGAGGTGTGGGAAGCCAGCCATGGCCCACTGGCTTTTTGAAAGATAACATTTGTTCCTCTTTAAGGACTGCACGTGTTAAACTTGTTTCTGACCCTGCACGAGAGAAACTCGGATAGCCAAAGATCTGTAGGAGTCAGGTACTTCCTGTTAAAAATCTGACGTTAGCTGTAGGAGTCAGGTGTTTCCCGTTGATGTGCCTTTAAAAGGCTGATGCTTGTTTGCAATAAACATCACCTTGATCAGACTCTTGGCATCCTTCCTTTCTCTCTGCCCCATCTCCACCCCGCTGCTGTTTCAGGTTTGAGGCACTGCAGGACAGTGCTCTGCGTCGCCGGTTCGCAACAGGGAGGTTTCCCTCGGATGACGGATATGCACATCCATATACAAACACGTGTGTGCACATGCTTATGCATGCTATTTGTTGCATGCATGTCATGTAACTCATGTTGTACTATACAAGGAAACTTGCTCATACAAATGAAACAGACCTGCAACTCCCATAAGGTGGTCAATAGCCAATCCAGCAAGAATCATGAACCTAAAGTCCTGGGGGAAAGCCAAAATTAAAGTCATCCTCTGACAGCCAGCATCTTTGTGGACATAACAGCCCTCACAAAGATCTGTATTATTAGCAATTTCAAGAGGAAATCTATACCATATTCTCCTTTGGAAAAGAAACAATCACATTTAAAGATAAACATACAAGCTTTCCTTTTTAGCCCTTCAGCTGGTATTACATTTGTGATTTTTTTAATGTGTTAGACAAAATAGTTTAGGGTTTAGGCTGGTCTTAAACTCACTATGTACCATAGGCTGGTCTTGAACTCATAGAGATTTTCCTGCTCGGCCTCCCAACTGCTGGATTATAGGCACGCACCACCATGCCCGACAGTTATTTATTATTTGAATCCAACAAGCACTTACCATTTGCCTACTCTGAGCATAGATAGTGTGGTGCTATATGCTTAAAGTTTTCTATATGTCTTTTTCAAAATAGCTCTCTAGGGCCGGGGATTTGGCCCAGTGGTTCCACCGCCTGCCTCGCAAGTGCAAGGACCAGAGTTTGATTTCCGGTACCAATAAATAAATAACTCTCTAAACTGAAAATCTGATTTTAATTTTTAGTATTCAAGATTTTTCAACTTAAGGAGAATGATAATGTTTAAAATGAATTGCTCCTCTATTACAAAAGGCCTCATGGAGGGCTGAGGATTTAGCTCAGTGGCACTGTGCCTGTCTCACAAGTGTAAGGTCATGAGTTCAATCCCTGGTACCAAAAAAAAAAATTGCCTCATGGAAAGTACAGCCTGTGTGGGAACACTGGATAAGAAAACTTGTTTAGGTTTTATCTCTGAAAAAATATTCTCATTTTCTCCAAGATGAAAGCAGTTTATTCTTGTTAGAAAAGTTTATCAAAGAAGGGTCCATAAAATTACTTGCTTGCATTTATTTCCCATCCAGTAATGGAAAGCTTTTCTAAGGGAGACCTGACCTGTTTTACTTTTTAGTTAGCTCTTGCTTTGCTGAACTGATAATGATGAGCAGCTGTCGTTTGCTGCGGGCCAGCCCTGCCCCACACGCTCCTTAGGAGGATTTCCAGTTGTGTCTGCTTGCTGTGATTAAAGCTGCTACAGGAGGAGATGCTTTACCCTCCCTACAGTCTTTCCCGATGGAAAAAGGTAAAGCCTCAGGTGTCTACAGTGGTTCACCACCTGTAGACCATCGCCTGTCTTCAGCTTTTCTGGCATTGGCTATTCTTACAAAATGGGCTAACTTCCCACAGACAAAGTACACACATAGTAAAACTTGGAATTGTTCCTCCTCTGACTCTCAGGGATAGTGGAAAGTGATTCCAATTGTATGAAACATTTTTTTTTTTGTAACTTTGCAAACTAATTATATAACTGTTTGACAGGAGACATTTCAAAAATTAATATTTTTAAGTATGTGAGTGTCTGTGTTCAACCCAGTGGTCAAAATTTCTTTTCTTCCTGCAATGAAGTCAAAATTTGTAACAACTCTGACAGAAAAGGCAAACAAGTTTTTATGCTGTGCAAACACCACTTTACTCCATGGTTACGTGGCAGAATTCACTGATGAACCCATTCCACTCAAGGACAGAGCACTTTGCAAATTCTTTGGAAGCTATAAGGCTTCTCATATGAACGCCAAAGTTCTATTTTTATTTTTCAGATAAAAAAGGCTTTAAAATGTTTCATTTACAAATGAACAGTGCTGGTGATGGTTCCCGTTTAACTTTCTATTTTACAGGAAATAAATTATTCTAAGCCCGATGAAGCCAATTATTAAGAACCTACAGGGACCCTGGTGTCATGTGTGATTATGGAACTGGAAGGAAAGCTTTCATAATGAACACAGCCGGGGTAGAGGTTCTCAAACTATGTCCCTAGCGACCCCAATGTTTTGCTGACCTGAGTTAGGAAAGCCAAAGAAAGAAGGGTTGGGGAGGAGACCAGAGAATGTATGATATGTGAAAAGTGGTCCAACTGGAATAGTTCTGCTTTTCTGTATCTTACGGCTTTGGCTTTAATTTCATATAAAGAAAATTGTTGGGTTTTTTTAAAAAAAATATTTGATAATTATTGCATTCCTATTGCATATCTGTTTGAGGACTCAGCTGGTGAAATAAAGCTTAAATAAATGTGTGACATTCTCATTTCAAACATTTAAGTGGTGAGAACTTAGACTGAAGTGATGCGGATGGAAATGCCTTCAAAAAACTCAGAAGAATCTTGTTCTCTTCAAGTTCGGAGTGTAAATCTTTAGTGTGACTACTTGAGTGGAGGGCGTTACTGATCACTGTCTGTGATCACTCTCTTTGAAAGACTGGCATGGCTACACTCAGGGCAGTGAGCTAAGTAAGTTCCCTATGAACATCAGTACCATCACTTCTACCCCCGAAGTCCCTAAAGATGCTTGAGCTTAAAAAACAAGAGCTAGGCATGGTGGTGTGTGGCTGTAGTTGCAGCTACTTGGGAGGCTGATGCAGGAGGATCATTTGAGCCCAAGAGTCCAAGACACACATTTGAGCCCAAGAGTTCAGCCTGAGACACACAGAAAGATCTTATCAAACAGTAATAGCAACAGCAGGAGCAACAACAACTATGAAACAGAAAAGCAAAATAAGCAACATGAGGTAAGTATAGCACTCTGTGCAAGAGGTTTCAGAGCAAAAATGATCAGATTCTGTCAGGAAACGAGTTACTTTCGGGGAAAGGTGGGACCCAAGCTGCCATTGAAAGATGAATTCTGCAGTTTGGAAGTGGCCAGGGCAGCAGGGTCCCCACCCTGCTCTGCTCCCAGGTGCAGGATGAGGGATGGCACCACTGTCTGGGTACAGGGTGGAGAGTCTGGAGCCAGGGAAAACACTAAGACATGGAATTCTCCCAAGGCCTGGGCTGTGTGACAGAGGACAGTGAAGACAGCGGGTGACATGTCAGAGGGGTTTGTCTACAAGGTCCAGGAGGTGACAGTCTTTATGGTAAAGAAGGAAAATTCACATCTCAGTGTCTCCAAGCTCTCTGGATTCCTGGGCTGTGAGCCTGGGCCTGAGAGAGGACGATGGGACCCTGGATGGGAAGGAAAACTGGAAGGAGCCCCAAGGCCGTGTTCCAAAAAATCGAAATGGCCAAAGACATCAAGGAAAGGTGGGTGGAGATTAAAAGAAAAAGCTGGCGGGAGGTGGGGGGGGTGGGGGAGAGGCAAGTTCTAAAGGACTGGAAAGGATGTGAAGAGGCATCTGCTGGAGAGGGATGTGTGCAAGTTTAAGGGCTGGGCTTGGGCCATTTCCTGAAAGACAGCTCTGCACAGCCAGGCTGCTTCCCCAGCTCTGTGTTTCTGTGAGGCTGCGTGGGGACAGGTCCTCTGTGTGAGGTTCCCACCAGAGAAAAGGTAACGAAAACAACTGAATATGCGATACCACGGTAGGCAGTGAGGGTCATGAGCTGAAAACTGATTTATGAGTATAAAGCAAAGCTCAGAGAGCATAAATGCCTTTCTAAAGACTGCACAGCTAGGAATGCAGTTAGAAACAAGAACCATCATCACCAAACTGCTCCCTCACCTCCTGCTGGCTTGAGAGATATTTTTCCACAACCCTCAAGATTTACAATATTTTGAGCCTGTCCAGTCTTACTTTGTAGCCTTAATAGACAGCAACATTCCTATCTTCTTAATCTGAGGTTTCATGCCAGGCCATTCTTAGGTCCTCGTGTTTCGTATGTATGATGTCATCCAGGTGTCCTGGTTGGTCCCCTCCCAGGTACCTGTGGGCTGAGGATGTGGGAAGGGCTTTTGCCTCGAGATAATGGACTTGGTGCTGGCTTCAAGCTTGTTACGGGAATCCCCTTTCTGTTTCTCCTACCACCAACTGTACCGGATGGAACAAAGGTTAAAACATGATGATGACGCAGACTATCAAGATACCAGGAGAAGACACAGGAAACAGATTTACAACCTCAGGGTAACACAAAGGTCTTTGAAAGTATGGCCCAGAAATCCTGATGCTACAAAGAAAAAAAAGTCAATAAATTCAAGCACATTAAAAAAAAATAGAGTTCTACTAGGGGGGAAATCACCATCAGCAAACGTAAAAGAAATCCAATAAACAGAGAAAATAGTGTAGATCACACTTGACGATCAAGTTTCTAAATGTGTAGAGTTCCTAAGAATTTATACGTACAAACTCAAACCACTCAATAACGATATAGAAAAAAGAACATGAAAAGAATTTATATACAAAAAATGGAAATACACACAGGTCACTGTACTAACCAGGCTTCGCTTTTCTGCAAAATCCATGCTGTAACATTTGCCCTACCTGCATACGCCAGTTACACCCTATTCTGGACAGCCTGTTAACACCACAGCCCGAGTCACCTCACCTTTGGCCTCCTGCCAAGACTCACCTAGGCCCAGTCTGCCCCCCAGGGCACACTTTTCAAATGCAAACGCACTAATCCTGAGTCAGTACCCATCTGCCCCAACCATCGTAGTACCCAGTAGCAGACCAACTGGGGCTGCACGAATACCCCAGAACCTGCTGACACTGTTTAAACTGGTGAATGGCTGGCCCTACCTCTGTCTCACCCTTTGCTGGAAAAGCACAATAAAGGCTCTTTTCATAGTCCCTCCCTTTCCTTCTGCCCCTCTACCTACACTTCCTCCGGAACTTACCCACGTGATTGGCGGCCCTCCACCGCACTGCCCCATGGGAAGTGGGGCCTGTGGGTGTTAAGCACCTCAGTGGCAATCATCATCCAGTCTGTTGGCCTTCCTACGCCTCAAAGTTTCTATTACTATATTTTAAACAGTCTTTGACATATAGAAAGAAGCTCTGCTCCACACCCAAGCCCCCATATATTTATTTTTTTAACTGAAAAAGATATTCTTCATTTTAATCCTTAAACTTCAGTCTTCGGTTCCAAATAGTTCTTGGATTATTAAAGGTACTATCTTTTTCAAGATGCACATTTTCAATCAAGAACCACAAGCTTTCAGAACCCAACTTACTTTCTCCCTCAAGGTTTCTTTCACCAGAGCAGAAAACGTCATTAATTATTTCTCCTATTACTTTTAGATGCAACATATGTTCACAGTGGCTAATTTTTAAAAGATACCATCCAAGTTCAGGTTATTATTTTTAACATTTAATCAAGTTGCAATAACAGTAGTTTAAAAATCCATGAAAACAGGTAATTAAAACTTTATTAAATAATCAAAAATAAATCCACATGCACTCATACACAAACACACATACAAATGAGAAACTAATTATGTCAGTGAAGGACTAGAAAAAGATACAGGGTAGGAGGAGAGGATAAACCGTACAGACAAGGGACACACCTTTTCCTCTTAGCTCCTGGTGTATTCAGACGCTCAGTAAGGACGTTCAGAATGAGCAATGGAAGGCAGGAGGTGGAGGAACCACTCGTTGTTCTTCACCCTGGGTTTTCAGTGCTCTTCTGACTCCTTGGCACTAATCACAGCCGGTTCAAATTCCTATTGTCACAACACCCAGATTCTTGGCCAGAACCAGCCTTCATGTTTATCATTTTGAAGGTGCCAAGAGTAAGAACATCTTCACATGGGCTCTTCTCTTCTTCAACCATAACCTGCTCCAGTGTATGGTTTTACAGATTAAGTTTAGGGGTGTTAGTATGCCTTGCACAGTGGAATATGACTTGTATTTTTGTAACCCTAATATAAATCTTTAATCTTTGTACATAGACACAAGCTAAATGGATACCTAAATACTTAAGTGGATTCTTGGCACATCCCAAAGTCTTCTTCCATAATGGAACGAGTTTTAAATTTCTACCCACTGTCATGGTAAAGACAAGAAAATCAGCAACAACAGGGAAAAAACAAAACCTATATGGGAACAGTGGACTCCATCTGTATTCCACTGTTTAATAAACTATAATGTTGTTTAAAATCTCATGACAGCTACATGAAATCTTGAAAAATGATTCTTGTAAGGCTGCTTGGATGTGTGATGGAAAAAATGAAAACATACCAATAATGGTAAGATTTACAAAAATATTTGAAAAATAAATTTAGCAGTTTAAAAAAATATATATATCCTTTAAGTACAGCTATTAATGAGATATGGTGACTAAAGAAAAAATAGGGAAATCAATGATTAAATACATAACTAATAGAAGAAAAGTGTTTTTTGTTTGTTTGTTTTTGGTTTGGTTTTTTTTGGTACCAGGGATTGAACTCAGGACCCTGCGCTTGCAAGGCAGGCAGTGGTACCATTGAGTTAAATCTCTGGCCCTACATAACTAATTGAGTCATTACATATTTATCTTTCTTTTTTATTTTAACACAGTTGATTTTAAAAGTCAATTTGTCAGAGCCTAAAATTGTGCTTGAACGTGTGAACATGGACGGAGCAATATCAAATGTAACAGGTGTTAAGGGACAAGATGGCAGAGTGGGGTTCTTCTGCCTCTGCCCAGGTGCACAACCCAAGATGGGTCTCAGTCTTCCTGATGGAAAAGACAATTTCAAAATTGTTGTTGCTTAGGGACTCATCTGGAAAACTAAATTACAAACTTCAAACTGCTTTGACTTTCAGGTCCTTGAAGGCGAGACTCTTCTTACCTTTTCATCTCTATAACCAGTTATCTGATCAATTAGGTAAGGTACAAAAGAGGAGCTATTTTAATTCCTTGAAAAATATTTCGAATTTCATTAGAGATTATCTCAAGAAGCTCACCAGTAAACGTACAGGAGCTCCAACCTAGAAAATGAATAAGGCTTTTGTGGTATCAGAAAAGCACCAACATTTTCAGTAATTAATGAGATTTTCAAAAATCCAAAATTTATTTATCTGGTACCATCCTTATGAGAACCAAATGTATGTGAATATACCAGTAAATCAATCTTTCCAAAGGTACAGAATCAGGTAAACAATGGCAGTGTTTTTCTGTAAATGCGTAATGACAGACTATGTTAAGTATGCCTGCATAGGAAGTCGCAGTCGTCCTCCCTCCTTTCAGAAAGCAATCTGAAAACTATCGAGGCCCTACTAGGTCTCTACCTCTCCAGCCAGGGACTTCCCTAGCAAGCTCAAATCCACACACTACACATTGGCCTTGGGTTCGTTGCTTCTTCTGAATTCTGTCACTTATGTTTTCATAATTGAGCCCATTCCTAAATCAGAATTCCAAACATCAATTTAGACGCTTTTCCTCACCCCTCAACCAACGTCTCAGCCCAGTATTGTATCTTTCTCTGATATCTCTCCCAAACATATTTGTTCCTTCCCCCATGACCACTGCATTAGTTCAACTGCTCTTCCTGTCTTATCTCCATGGTGGGAGGAAAGGAACAGACAAGAGGTGAAATTAGGAGATATTTACAAGAGAGAAACACAACACAAGAGGGGAGTAGCTTTGGAGAAAGAATCGTGCACAAAGTCAGTACTGCATACATTTGCTTTGAGGTTCCTTGGGGTCTGAAGACACAAGTGCAAGTGTGTATGGGGCAGGTCAAGGACAGAAAAACACAGTTGTAGTAGAATCCGCCGATATAGATGTCCTGCTCACGGCTTACCACCTTCAAAAAGCCTCTCTAAATCGTCTCATCACACAGCGATAACCCCTCCTTTCAGTGCTAGTGGAACTGTGTGAAGCTTCTAGGCCTGTGACCACATACTGCCCTTTGTTGACACACAACTTCTCAAACTTCTTGTTCCCAAACAAAGCCTGTAAGGAAGAGGATCCTTTCTTGTGCTTTGTGTCAAAGAATTCCTATGGTATTCAGCACAGGTCAGCACAGCAGAGACGTTGAAGGATAAATTAGATTTCAGTGCTTTCATAACAACAATAATAAATGTCTCTTAACAGCGCCTGGCAGACGGTGGGTGCTGTGTAAACATCTGTGAAGTGGATGAAGATTTAATGGCTACCATTATTCTTCACAAACTTCTTGGTATTTCAGTTCTTATAGAATCTGACATGCAACTAAAACTTCGATGCAGGCCCGGGGATTTAGCTCAGTGGTTCCGCCACCTGCCTTGCATCCCCGGTACCCAAAACAAAACAAAACAAAAACAAAAACCTAGATGCAATATCACTATTACACATTTTTAAAGAAGTCCAACAGTTCAGAGTTTTATATATAACCTGGTTATACACAGTTTAGTGATAGGTCATACTGTTAACAAACCTAGTCTCTTTTTATCTGCTCACCTACAATTAATACATACTCATCCACACTCTACTGGGACAGAGTTCATATTCCAACCCGATTCACATGTTTGTTTCCTCAGTGTTTCCCTGCCATGGTCATATTTTCACCCCCCTGCCTCCCAAACAATCCGGAGCATGCTTTTCCTTAGCTCTTGGCTATGTGCAGTCAAAGACTTAAGGATCAGCACAAGAATTATTCACAGTAAATGAAGAGAAGTAGGAGCTCTTGGTGAAAAGCAAAGAGCCACAAAAACTTAGGCAAAATATACTTTGATGTTAGCTCATGGCATTAAAACAAAAATAATTTTACGGCTTTCAAGTCGTGGGAAAGTTCATCATCTAACACCCAACTAGACCACTACTGCCACTTTTGTAAGTCCGTGCTGCTTTACTCAGCACGAACAGGTTCCAGTGCAGATCCAGCCTTGGGGAGCTCCACAAAAGCGGTAACTTCCACTAGGCCTGGATGTGTTTCAGCACCCGATGTGAAAGCCATCAGCACATATGTCGGTACCACTCTGTGAGCAAACCACTTGGAAGTCTCTGCTACAGCTGAACAGAAACCTAGACTAGGCCCAGTAGCCCTACTCTAGTATATAGGCACAATAAATGAATTTGTAAGTACAAATCATGTATACAAATGGTTGGATCCTATGCAGCAGTAGGAAAAAGAAGCTACTGCCATTCACAAAGTTACTAATGAATCTCATGGGTATCATGCTGAGCATAAGAAGCCAGATCGAAAACATAGTGTATATGATTCCATTCACAAGGTGTCGAAGAAGAGGCAAACATATGGTGGTAAGTCAGAACAGTAGTTATCTCTGATGAGAGGGAGGACTGGGAAGGCTCCCAGAGAGAACTTCAGGTTGCTGGAAACAGATGTTAACCTAACCGAGAATATGGTGGGAGAAGAGATAAATTCGAGTGACACAAGTATTTAATTTTCAAACTGGCAAGGAACACAGGAGAGAGGTTTGGGAGAAGACTGACAAATTCAGTGATGAACTTGTTGGCTGTAAGCATATGAAAAATTTCACTGAGTCGCACAGTCATTATTTGTGAGATTTAATATATATGGATACATAAAAATTGAACAAAATATTAAAAAATAGAATCTGGGGTGTGATTCATTTCTCAGTGGGACAAGAGTAACGTGGCGTGCCAGGCCTCAGGGTGAGGCAGCAACGGCGGAGTCGGGGAGCAGGTGTCCAGCAATAAGGGGGAGTCGTGTGGCTTAGTTCCAAGAGACACAGTTGGCACTCATCCCGAAGAGTGAATGAACAGTCTAGTTCCTGCCCTGTTTATCTTCTTCCTTAATGAGATCGTAATGTCGGTATGAAACCCTAAATTTTCTGAGCAGTATCTTATGGTGAGCTTCCTCTGGAAGTATCTGTTGGTGACCAAGTATTTCATAATGGGTGTGGCCTTCAAATACTGCAAGAGTTGGGAGGCTGGAGAAACCTGTGACCTGGGTGCCAGGCAATCTCCAGAAGGACATGAGATTCGCAAAGTGTGATCTATGCAAGAATTTCATTTGGTTTTTCAGTTTGAATGATACATTATTTTCAGAGGCACCACGATGAGATGGGTTTGGGGAAAGCCATAAGCAAGTTTTGATATAGCCAGTTTCCTTTGGGGTCTGAATTTATTACCTCTAAATGTGGGAGAGTCCCAGACGAAGCAAGAAGATCACGAGGGTCTAAGTGGACGATGGACTGTAAAGTGGCACAGTTCCAAACTGCAGAGCGCAGTGCACACCACACTGAACTCACTCCTCAGCAATACTGGACGGCAGCCTGACATCCCAGCTTTGCCACGCAGTGGTGCCAGGCCAGTTGTGCGACTGGCATGAATAACAATAAACACTCTAAGGGGCTCTCATTCTTTCAGTGTGACACCAAGCATCTGGACTTTTGGAAGAGGATTCCTGACAACTTTCTTTCAGCTGCCCTCTGAATTCTTGCTATTCAGCAGATAATCATTTCTGTTTAGACAGCTGAAGGAGGACAACTTTATATAATGGTGGTTAAAAACTTTAAGGCCCCTATAAATCTTTCTTTTTAATGTCAAAAGAATTAGAAACTAAAGCTATAGCTTCAATCCTTAATAATATCTTGGTGGGGTTTTGTTTGTATGTGCAGTGCTAGCGATCAGACCCAGGGTCTCGCGCAAGTGAGGCAAGTGCTGTGCCCCTAAGCCACTTCCCCACCCCCTTCATCATTCGTACGTGTTACCGAAGTTGTCTGAGGCCAATAATTTGTTCTGTAAGATTTCATAGGTTTGAGGATTAGTTATTATGCAGTAAAAATGTTAGTGTTGAGACTATGCCGGAGTAGGCAAGACAGTTCTTTGATACTATTATTGAAATTTCTTGCAGAGCCACTTGATCAGAGATTTGTCACATCTAACAGTGAATGTTTATAGTTTGTGCGTGCTATGTATTAAGATTTTAAAATGCTTAATAAAGTGTTAGGTTGAAAATAAATATGGGTAAGTCTTCTGAATTCCTCTTTCAATTGACAAAGCAAACATTTTGTACTTCATCTTTGGCTTTAAAAAACCTTTGAGTATAATTTTTACTGTCAGCATAATTTTGCTGCACAAAGTCAACTTGCAATTTTTTCTTAGTGTGTTTTCTCTAATTTGATCTTTCACTGAGGAGGGACTGACCTGACCTGGGGATGAGGTGGAGGGGACGGGTGAGATGGAATGAGGAGGTGACACCAAAACACAGTGTGTGAGACAGAAGAAATGCGTCATTACACATCCCAGAGAGGTCAGGGTTTCAGACAGAGCCCGATGAGAAGTCTGGAGCAGCCGGAAGGCCAACCAACAGTTGTAGCGCTGAGATGGAGGGGTCTGTCTGCGCCTCCATTGCAGTCTACTGGCTTTGTCCCTTAGGTTTCCCACAGGGGCTAGGTTGGTGTTTGGAGAACACATTGGGGAGGTGGGGTTCTTCCTCATAAGATGCTGGTTTGTTCACATTCAGCAGCTGTGAAGTCAGTTGCCTTTGGGATGAGGCAGCAAATGGGCTACATCTCAGGAAGATGTTTCAGTTAGGACCAAAGTGACTAGGTTTGCAACCTAATGTAATTATCCTCAGAATGGGTGACCTAATGTCAAGAGTATGCATTGGTAAAACCTCTTGGGCAGTAACCACATTAAACAAATTTATGGCACAAGTTTAGCTTTAGTTTTGATTTCATTGAATTAGTAGGGATAGAAATTCTATTGCAAAGTTGGACATAGGACAGGTTTTGGCAGATATATAGAACCCTTATCAGCTATGAATTCATGGTTTTAAATATATGAAGACTGTGCAGATACAAATATTCATGCATCCATTTTTAACTCTGTCCTCTGAGAGGATCTAAAGCAATGACACATCAGTAGTAATGACCCAGCCAGGGTGCACTGCAAATACCCAGCACCAGGATGCTTCCAAATATTGTTCTCCACAAAAGGAAACTAGGGGTCTTCTGAAAAAAGACTGATTCCAGGGCTGGAGCAAAGAAAACACAACATGAGCCTGGAACACATTCTGGTGTCAGAAAGTAAGGAAGTGCACAGAGAACCCTCCAGACAGGCCAAAAGGACACATGGGCCAATTTAAAGATGCATGCACTGGTTGGATCAGGATAATTAAGCAGTCAAAATGAACGAGTCACTGAATAAAATGCTGTAAGATATCATAAGCCCACAAGGATAAACGGGGAAATCAGTAAGTCAGAATGAAGAGAACGTTCTCCCTGAGAGCAGGAAGCCATCTAACGCAATTGTCCGAGGAGCCAAACAGCGGCTGAGGCAGGAGGATCACTTGAGCCCAGCAGTTCGAATCCAGCTTGGCAACACAGTGAGACTTCATCTCAAAAACCACCAGCACCACCACGAACAAAATAATGGGGGGGGCACTGGCAATGTGGCTCCCTGTACAGCGTTTGCCTAGCATGTAGTGGGTTTGAGCCTCCTCACTGAAACACACACACACACACAGAATTAGAAAACCACCATCATAAGAATTAATCTGGGCAAGAATCAATAGAGGTCGAGCTAGTAAGTGAAAATTTTAGGAGTAAGGCACATATATAACCTCAGGTATTTTCCCAGTAGGCATTTATTAATTTCAAATAGAAAAATAATGGTAATATATATAAAAGAAACCCGGAGGTTACCACCCTAACTAGCGATGGGTAAGTCAACATCACGAGCTTCTGATACAAGATGCTCGACAAGCACATAACACTGTGTCTGCTTCTACCAAAAATGTGTAACTTGAATCTAAAGATGAGGAAGTCAGAAAAATACAACTTGAAAGAAATTCTACAAAATCACCAGCCTATGCTCTTCAATGGTGTCAATGTTATAGAAAAATTTGTAAAAATTTCAAGGAGCTGTTCCAGAGTAAAGGTGAGCTAAAGAGATGACTACTGAGTGGGGCAACACCTGTAAATGTATAGTGGAACGGACCGTCATCAGCTGTCCTGTAAAGAATGCCAGTGACACAGTTGGCAAGATCTGAACAAGGCCTGTAGATCAGATAATGGTATTACAGCGATGCTGATCTCATGATTTCATTGTGTAAAAGAACAGAATGAATGAATTTCTAGGAAACAGATACAGTGCGTTATAAAGGGGCATCTTGTCCTCAGGACACAGGGGAGATGAGAGAGAGGCACGGAAAGAGAAGGGACAAGAGGGAAGAGGAGACAAGAGGAAGAAAAAGGAGAGGACGGGAGGGGGAGGGGAGGGGAAGAGGGAGAGGAAGAAAGGGTAAAGCCAGGACAGTGAGGTAGTAACGTCTGGGATATTGGGGTGAAGTGTGCGTGGATTTCTTTCTACTATTCTTGTAACTTTCTTGTATATCTGACACTATGTCAAATAAATGAAAAAATAAACAATTTAGCAATTTAGATCCTAGAGACACATAAACACAGAGACACACAAACACACACCCACACAGAATGCTATCACTTTAAAATTGTTTTTTATTGTATTCTATTCCTGTTTGCTTTTGCTTCCTGGTTTTGAATAAACTCTGTAATTGCTTTAAGAGTTTTTAAGCTTATTTTTGCATGACTATCAAATTTTTTAGGATGTTTATTCAGTTATCTGTACATAAAGTTAATAGCCGGGAATTCAAATGTCCTCTAAATCATTTTGTAAACTACAGCTCTACGGCAGGACCAAACAACAGCTGCGCGTGTGGTTAGTTATTATTTCTTTAAAAACTCAACTCTCCTCATGTATGGGTATTTCATTTTGCTTTCAAAATCAGACACTGAGAGTACATAGCTTATCGTTGTCCCCTCTGTTTCCTTGCAGATAGGAAGCAGTGGATTTCAGTGTTTCACTGGGGCAACGCTACGTAATTAGGTGCCTGCATGTTCTTCCTGTCTGTCATTATATGACAAGATCTTTTAACTTCATTTTATTGAGTACATGAAGTACATACAATAATTAAAGAAATCTTGTTCATTTCACGCTGCAGCAACCTATGCACTGTGCATAACTGCACCTATATAAATATGTACCCTCTCTCCCTGAAAATAAGACCTAGCTGGAAAATAACCAGCCTTGAAAACCGGAGCTCAGAAATGCCAGCCCCTGTCAGCCTTGCCCTTGCCCTAGCTGCCACCACTGTTCTCTTGGTTGGTGGCCACTCTGTGAGGTAAGGGGAAGCTCACTGGGACCAGCACTCTTGATCTCTAGTTTTCAAGGTTGATTATTTCCTAGCTAGCTCTTATTTTCGGGGAAACACAGAATTATGCTTTAAGAGCACCGAACCTACGCTTCTATATCAGTCCAGAATTACACGATAAGCTCTTGAAAGAAAAAGCAAAGTCAATTTTGTTCTAAAGGGCTTTAAACTGTACCTATTACCCGCAGGACGTATGTAATGAAGAATTTTGATCATTATATTGGCTTCATCTGAATTTTCAAGTAGATGGCAATTCAGGTTTACTATAACAACACCGTAAAATAATAATAAATAAATACTAATATCACATACCTCATTCAGACAAAGGAAAGCTGGAGTTGCTGATAAATCGACAAACCGCTCGTCTTGAATGTTAATCGTGGGCACTATGGCATAACCGATGTCTTCTTTATACTTTCCATCTTCCTCCTCTTCCTCTTCTTTTTCTGTGTCTGTGGAGCTATCTTCCATTTCTTACAATTCTGAAACAAAAGGCATTCCATATTCAGCTGTTTAGGGGTGTCTTCACTTATAAAGTAAAATTCATGGAAAATAATGACAATAGCAAAAACCTGAAATGCTATGTTAAGAAAGTTAGCTATGATCTTGTTATTGCAAAAGGCTGCTCTGTTGCAATGCTATTCCTAGACACCCCCCTTCCACCTCGCCCTCTCTCCTCACTTCTCCCTTTTTACAGAGGTGGAGATCAAACCCAGGGCCTTGATCCTGCTAGCAGGTAAGGATCAACTACTGAGTGACGCTCCACCCCCACATACTCCTTATTGCTGCATTCAAATCTTTATTCTAAGCTCTGTGAGGGCAGAGACTTGGCTTTAAATTTACTGAACACTGCAGTGAGCACTCAGTTACTATTTATTGAGTGAATAAATAAATGTAGCCTTCATCCTTAAAATAGGACACAAAATCAATGTCCATTAGTTTGGAAACAGCCAGGCTGAGCTATGGGCAAGAAAAGGGCCGGGCCAGGGATGGGCTCTGGAGCCAAACCCAGGGAAGGGTCAGACAGGACACCGGTTCACCAGGCTGTGCTGGTGGCAGGGCTGGTGGTGTGCAGGCTCTGGCAGTGGCTCTTTGCTCTCCACTTGCAGTGCCAGGGATAAAAAGATCACACTGAGGGCACAGGTCCACATGGCCTAGAGAGTCATGGAGCCCAAGGTGGGGACGTTCCGCTTTCCCACTGGGTTAGTCGCTTGCTTTCTGATGCCTCTACAATGTCTGCTTTGTCCACGATTCTGTGGCCACCCTTGAATTACTACTTTTCATATTGTGTCCAGAACTGGACTCCTTGGAACAGAAGTTTATTTATCTGCTTGTGTGGCTTTGACACCTGGCAAATGACACACACAATAGAATGCGTGCTAAAAATATTTGCTAGTGGAATAAACAAGTTGTACCACTCTCTAATATCCAAAGAATAATCCAATTTCAACTAGTTTGCTTGACTTTTCAGAAATGAAATGCTAATGCTGAACCAATGGAGTGATAATAATTTACTTAATTTATTAGAAAGTCAGTTTGCCCAAAACTGAAGTCCCAGAGGAGTAAAACTGAAATTCTACTGTGATTGCTGTGGGCAACTTCTATCACCAGCTTTGAAAATTTTTCTTTCCCAAATTGTATTGGCAGGCTATCTCTAGAATTTGTAGGGCTCAGTGCAAAAAGGGAATGTAGAGCTCTTTGTTTAAAAAGCAAGAACAATATACCACGAAGGTTACCAAAAGAAAATTGGCCCTTTAAAATATTTTATTACTTATGAAATATAATAGGGATGACAATGACACATGAGTAATAAAGGTTTATAAACTGTAAGAAAATATTTGATGTCATAATTTTATGCAGTAAAATAAATAATAATATGTTATCTCGGTCATATGATTTTTCTGGCTCACTTTTCTGCAAATTCATTTATTAGATTGCCAAAACTACGATTTTTGCAACTTCACTTTCAATCAACATTATTTAACTGATGTCAGTTGCTCTTGGGAAATAGAAGACCACAAATCATTTTTTGCAACTTTCAGTTTGAGAAGAATCTGCAGATGCATCTGTTTACAGGGATTGTTAAGAGTCTTTGCAGGCTGTGACACTTGGATAAATTTCTGATGAATTATTGCGAAAAGATCATGAGTCTTATATAATAATTATTCTAAAAAGATTTAACCCTATACCAGCCAGCTTTACTTGTAGACTTAATTTTAAATGTAAATTTATTCAACACTCATTTTCACGTTTCCTGTGACATTCTGTGTAACTTGTGGGGGCTGTGCGAGAACCGTTATGATCTGTGTCTACACCCAAACACTGCTTCAGGCTATTTCAGTTACAAAGAAAAAAATAACATTAAAAATGGTCTTCCTTGCTAATCCTTGGTTTATTCAAAGCTTTATAGGAAAAGTATTCTTTTCCATTAAATACAAAGATCTTTAAGTTTAATTCCTATTTATAAGCCCATGGATATTAGATTTGCAATTTGGTGACTGCCAATTTTTGAAAACTGGAGATTTTAAACTGATGAGTTCTAATAACTCATGCTGATATTTTTTTTTTATTGTGACCTCTACATGTTTGTTTCTATTTTGTAATAATTCACTAAAATATTTTCTGCAGGAGTGCCAGCAGTTTCTGTCCCTAATATGGAGAAGCCACGTGGACCAGCTCTGGGGACCTGGCTCCTAGGCTGGGTCCCAGAGCCACCCTCATGTGAATCCCTTTCCATCTCTCGAGGCTGTGACAATTGTCTGTCTCTGCCTTTACCACTTTTGCTGTTACTGCTGCTTCTGCCTCTGTTGCTGTCCTCATGATACTGATTTGGACCCAAGTCCTGGCCCATTTACCTTGGGACATCACAGTGCCTTGGACTGTCCCAGGCATGCACCTAAGCACTGCCATCGCCACAAGCCTGGGCTTGTGCCTGTGCCCCTGCCACTAGGCCTCTCCCTGCTATTCAGGTGCATGCTCAGTGGTCCCAGAAGACTTCACTTGCAAAACACAAGCTCAAAATTTGAATTATTAAGCATGTTAATTTGGTGACAGCAGAGAAGAGAGGCAAGTACCCTCTGAGAGTGGCGCCCTCTACAATTGCAGGTATCCTGTATCCATGAAGCCTGCCTTGTCCCCTCTCAGACAAGGACTCCACTTTGGTGACACTGGGATGGCTGTCCTTCTAGAGAAAGCTGTTGACTCCTTTGCCGATAAAAATGCCAATGTCATTATCCACTCTTTTGAGCTGTGGGATGCAAGGATCTGCACTCAATCATTAAAACAGTCTACTATACTCTTCTGCTGCTAGAGAAGACGACTGTGCCTATCAGGATTTTGAGGTGAGGATCATCTTCCTCCTGTGTGTTCTCTCCCATGTGTACCTTAGTGCATTTACTGCTCCTCTGTGATGAGCAGCCTCATTTTTCCACTTGGCAAGCATGCTCTTTGACATGAAGCCTGAGGCCTGGGAGGCTCTGCTTCCTGAGTTTATTCATCAAGTGGTCACAGGCCTGGCACTATTGTTTGAATTCCACCGTCTCAAGTAATAGTGACAGTGACTAAATTTTGTATTTCAGAAAGATGTGCAGAACAAATGTGATAATGCATCTGGACTTCTAGCTTCCACTCTGCTCTCTCTGATTGTCTGCCACAGACATAAGTTATCCTTGGACTTTTTACCCATCACTGCAAGAATACTTCTAGGTGGTAACATAGAATTCCATCAGGAGGTACCCCATGTCTGGCTGGCTGTCTTTGTGTTATTATAACAGCAATTGATACTGGTGGGTCTTTCTCTCTTTTAACAGACATGTTTGTCTTTTTTAATGCCACAAAGTACGTTTTTAAAAGAGCCTATTGTTATGAAGGTATTACAACACTTCATATTTGGCGAGTAAACACAGTTCACTCATTAAATCTTCAGCTAGTTAGAAGTGGTTTGGCTCTGTATCTGAACATGTTTGCTAATCAGCTAAAATGTACTGTATGTGCTCAGTCAGTCTATGAATGTTAATGAGTATCCCTGAAAAGTATTTCCTTCAGGACATGAGGCCATTTATATTATTTTTCAAACATTTTTAGAAATAAATATTTTAAATATACAGCGAATCTGTAGGCACACGTCAACCAGCTTCAATGCATGAGCAATTTTGTTTTATCTTCAACACTTCTTTCACATCTCCACTGGTCAGATTATTTAAAACATAGTACTCCTTTGCCTAGACGACACTGTACGTTATTTAAACAATCATTTAAGTGTGCTCCACATTTCTGCTATTACAAAAGTGTTGATAAAGTATAGTATTGCTCATTAAAAATATTTTAAAGGTTCCTGGAATCTTTATAATCAAGATGGCGTTATCATTGAAAACTAAGGTTAAAACAATCAAAGTACTGTATTGTTAAATATGATATAGTTTTTTTGGGCAACAAAAGACAGTCGTATGCAGAATGGGCAAATTCTCAGTAGGCTGAAGTTTTCAATCTCTATTATCTTGAAATATAAACATTTTAGAGCAGAAGAATCATTTGACATAGTAAAGACATTCAAGCAACTAAAAGACACCATAAAGTTCTAACAGGAGTTTAAAATAAACTTAACCCATAGAATAAAATACGTAAGCATCAATGTAACTAAAAGACACCAAAGACACATACACTGAAAATTATAAAGCAGCGATGAAATAAATTGAAGTAGACACAAAACAAAAGAAAGATATCACATGTTCACGGATCTAAAAAAGTAGTACTGTTCAAATGTCCTTATGACACAAGGCAATCTACAGATTTGAGGCAATCACTGTCAAAATTCCAATGGAATTTCTCACAGAAATGGGAGGGGACCCTAAAATTCATGTGGAACCATGAAAAGCCCTGAATAACCAAGGCAATATTGTGCAACAAAAACAAATTTGGAATCATCACACTTCTTGATTTCAAATTAGAGCAGAAAGGTACAGTAATCACAACAGTATGATACTGACATGAAAAAAGAATACACTGATGGAACAGAATAGAGCACCTAGAAATGAGCATATTCATATTCATATTCATATTGACCAGTTTTCAGCAAGGACACTGAGAATTCAAAATGGCAAAAGTCAGTACCATCAATAGATGGTGTTGGGAAAACTGGATATCTACATATAAAAGGATACAATTAAGCCCATATCTTGTACCATTCATAAAAATGAACTGGAAATGGACTAAAAAATTATTTTAAAAGGAAGACCAGAAAAAAAGAAACAAAAACTCATTGCCAAGACCAACTTCAAAGGACATAGGGAAAAATCTCCTTGATGTGGTTCTTGACAAGGAATTTTGGGAGAGGACGCCAACACCCAAGTAACAAAATAAAAAATAAATATGTGGGATTACAACAGGCTAATAAGTTTCTGTACAGTACAGGAAATAATCAGCACAATGAAAATGCAATCTATGAAATGAAAGAAAATATTGGTAAATCAAATATTTGATAAAGTATTGATTTCTAAAATATACAAGGAATTCATATAATTGAATAGGAAGGAGGAAAGGAGGAAGGAGGGAAGAGAAGACAAGAAAGAGAGAGAGAGAGAGAGGGAGAGAAAGGGCGCCAAAGAGACAGGCCTTTTTGAAAAATGGGCAAAGGATCTTTAAGGACATTTTTCTAAAGACATGCAAACATCCAACAAACACACAAAAAAGTGTTCAACATCACTAATCATCAGGGAAATGCGACTAAAAGCCATACATACTATTGTATACTTATGAGGATGGCTATTTAGAAAATAAAACAACAACAAAATCAAAAAGGATAATAAAAACTTGGGCATTGAGGATCATGAGAAAGAAAGGAAACCCTGTACACTGTTGGTGTATAAGTTGGTCCAGCCAAGATGGGAAACAGTATGGAAGTTCCTCAAAAATTAAAAATACAACTGCCTGTGGTCCAGCAAATCCTACTTCTCCATGTATGTCCAAAAGGATTGAAATTGGGATCTTGAGGATTTATCAGCACTTCCATGTTCACAGCAACACTATTCACATCAGCCGAGTAATGGCATCAACTCCATGTCTTCACAAATGAATGGTAAGGAAATGCAATTTGTTTACACAATGCAACCCTATTCAGCCTGAACAAAGAAAGAAATCCTGCCTTTGTAACAACATGGATAAACCCAGAATTAAGTGAAATAAGCCAGGGAAACACAAACCATCTCATATACATGGACTCTAAAATAGTCAAATTTTTTTAAAAAGTCCAATTCATAGAAACAGTAGGATTCATAAAGGATACAGTTACAGCTATAAAAGATAAATAAATTCTGGAAATCTATATAGCACAGTGTCCATAGCTAACCATATTTTATTATATACTTAAAATTGTTAAGAGGGTAGCTGTTAAGCTTTCACAAAATAGCAACAATAATAAAAGGGGGAGGAGGAAACTTCAGGAGATAATAGATACAGTTATGACTTTGTTGATGATTATGGCTTCACCCATAATACTTATCCCCAAACTCATGGACATACATACATTTAAATGTGCCATTTTTTATGTCAGTCATACCTCAGTAAAGTGGTTAAAGCAAAAGAAACAAAAGAAAATGAGTGTGAGTTGGAAAATAAGGCAATTATAAAAGTCTCGTGAATTAAAACCTAAAATACTAATTAACCTAATTAAGAGGGGGACAAGGACTTAAGTGGCCCACAAAGCTTAATGGGTAAAAATAAATATTCAATGATTAGTTAAGATAGGGTTACAAAACGGGGCTTCATTAACAGCTATAATTTAGCCAGCAGAATAAAAATTATTCTCAACCATATGTTAAATGAGATAAATCAAACCCACAAGTTTAAATATCACAGTTTCCCTTATATTAAAAAATCCAAATTACAAATAAAGAACAGAATAAAAGATAGGTAATAGGAAGGAGGGAGAGAGATCTTTCTCAAGAGAGAAGGATCAAGAGATAGAAGGAGGGGAGGAAAAGGGGATGAAGAAAGGAATTAAGGTGTGTTGTGTACATGTACCAACTCCACACAAGGAATGTAAACATTAGGTACTGCAAACATGCACTGAATTTAAAAAGTTAAAAAATAGTTCTGTGAAATATAGTGCTGGAATTTCAATCAGCATTGTATTGAATCTGTATAGCAGTTTTGGTAGTATGGCCATTTTCACTATGTTGATTCTTTCTACCCAGGAGCAGGGGATGTCTTTCCATTTTCTTATATCCTCTTCAATCTGTTTTTTCAGAGTGCTGTAGTTTTCAGTGTAGAGGTCTTTTGCTTCTTTCATTAGACTGATTCCTAGATACTTCATTTTTTTTGGATGCTATTGTGAAAGAAATTGTTTCCCTAATATCTCTCTCTCAGTGAGTCTGTTATCTATGTACAAGAAGGCTATTGATTTTTAAGTGTTGACCTTGTATCCAGCTACTCTGCTAAAAGTGTCATTTAAGTCTAGAAGTCTTCTGGTGGAATTTTTTGGGTCTTCAATGTAGAGTATCATATCATCAGCAAATAATGACAGTTTAACTTCTTTCTTTCCTATCTTTATTGCTTTAATTTCTTTCTCTTGTCTAATTGCTGTGGCTAATGTTTCCAGAACTATATTGAAGAGGAGTGGTGAGAAGAAAAAATAATCCAAAAATTCATTTGGAACCAGAAGAGACCTAGAATAGCAAAAGCCATCCTAGGCAACAGACAGATGGCAGCGGGTATAACAATTCCCAATTTGAAACTATACTACAAAGCCACTGTGATAAAAACAGCATGGTACTGGCAAAGAAACAGACCTGAAGAGCAGTGAAATAGATTGAAAGACAAAAACAACTCCAGACATACTCAGCTACCTCATCTTTGACAAAGGAGCCAACCATCCTCACTGGAGGCAAGATAGTCTCTTTAATAAATGGTGTTGGGAAAACTGGATTTCAACCTGCCACAGATTAAAACTAGACCCTTATCTTTCATCATGCACTAAACTAAAATCCAAGTGGATTAAAGATCTAAATATTAAAACAGAAACACTAAACTTGCTGAAGATAAGTGAGGCAGAACTCTTGACGACATGACATAGGAAAAGACTTTATGAACAAATCCTCAATAGCATGGGAACTAGCAGAAAGAATCAACAATTGGGATCTCATCTTATTAAGAAGCTTCTGCACGGCAAAAGAAACCATCAACAGAACCAAGAAACCACCTACAATGTGGGAAAAATTTTTTACCAGCTGCTCCTCAGACAAAAGGCTCTTATCTAGAATATATAAAGAACTCAAAACAATCAGCACCCCCAAATATAAGGACCTGATTCGAAAATGGGCATCTAAAATGAACAGACATTTCTGACAAAGAAGTAAAAGCAGCAAGTAAATATATGTAAAAATGTTCCACATCACTGGTCATTTGAGAGATGCAGATGAAAACAACAGTGAGATTCCACCTCACCCCACAAAGAATGGCTGCTATCAAGAAATCACACAATAACAAATGTTGGTGGGGTTGTGGGGAGAAAGGAGCCCTTCTCCATTGTTGGTGGGAGTGAAGACTGGTGCAACCACTATGGAAATCAATATGGAGATACCTTAAAGAGCTTGGACTGGAGGTTCCATTTGACCCAGCCATCCCTTTACTGGGCACCTTTCCAAAAGAATTAAAAGAATCGTACCAGAGTGATATATGCACACCAATGTTTATAGTGGCACAGTTTATAATAGCTAAAACTTGGAAACAGCCCACTTGCCCATCAGTTGGAGACTGAATAAAGAAGATGTGGTTTTTCTCTAAAATGGAATACTACTCAGCCATAAAGAATGAGAAATTAGATTCATTCATAGGAAAATGGATACATATTAAGAATATACTCCTAAGTGAAATAAATAAGTCACACATGTATAAATACTGAATAGTTTCTCTGGTGTGAAAAACTATAATGGTACATAAGATCCTAATGATATACTTGACAATGTTAAAGGTGTAGGGGAAATGGGAAGATAATATGGGAAGAGGAAAAAATATGAGAAAATGAAAAAATGGAAATAAAATATCTGTAAGCAGGGAAAGGAGGAGGGGGTGAAGGGAGGGCAGGGACAAGGGGAAAAAATGAGAACCAAGACCTGTCATGTAAAGAATGTAACTGTACTGTATACCTAAAATGTACCAATAAACTCAATGATTAAAAAAAAAGTTAAAAAATAAAAATAAAAAATATTCTTGAATTCAGGGATATAAACAAGAAAGTTCTTATAAAATACCATACATTCTTGGTGTGGGTAGAACTACGCAGCTATAAGGTGTAGTCATTCTCAATATTGTATGTCCAGAAAACCTAAATGACTTAAGCAAATATTTATTGAGTCCTTTTATGAAGACTAAGAATTTACAAAGATGCATATCATTTATAATCTAAAGGGAAGCAAGACAGTGATCTAACTAGCTATATTATCTCGGTGTCATACTGACTAAGGCAAAAGAAGCCAGCGAAAAGGCAACATTCTTAGAAAGGTAATTCTTTTTTTTTTTCCAGCTTTAATTGAGTTTATTGGTACATTTTAGGGATACAGTACAGTTACATTCATTGTTGGGATCTTGTTAGAAAGGTAATTCTTAAAAAACCATTTATGGCCTGGAATTTA